>NW_027707830.1:0-335 GCF_054177405.1 Leptonychotes weddellii | reverse complement strand
TTAATCCCCATACATTACATCATTAGTTTTAGATGAAGTGTTCCATGATTCATTGTTTGTGCATAACACCCAGTGCTCCATGCAGAATGTGCCCTCCTCAATACCCACCACCAGGCTAACCCATCCTCCCACCCTCCTCCCCTCTAGAACCCTGTTTGTTTTTCAGAGTCCATCGTCTCTCATGGTTCATCTACCCCTCTGTGAATCTATTATTTAAATGAAGTAAAGGATTATATGGTTCTTTATGCAGAAAATATATCTCGTTTCTCTTACTTTATTATCTCATTTGGTTTTAGATGAAGGATGTCAGACTTTATAATGAGGAAACCCAATCT
>NW_027707829.1:0-335 GCF_054177405.1 Leptonychotes weddellii | reverse complement strand
ATCAGTAAGTGGCCAGCACTAGGTTAGCTACTGTGCAAGCACTTAGAGTTCCCTAAGTCAAGGGCTTCATGGTGCCTGGTAGGCGGGCTTGCAGAGGCAAGCCCGGCACACTGAGGCTCCAGAGTGAGAAGAAAGGACCAGCACGGTACTTGCCCCATGGTGGAGACTGACCCAGTGAGACAATGCTGCCAGCTCAGCGTAAGTGGGTGCATTTGTGAAAATAGATCAGGGTAGACACAGGCCCTGGTTTATTGGTGCTTGTGGAAAGCACATATTGGCAATGGCCCATAATAACACCATGGGCACAGTGTCTAACCTGTTCTGCTTGTTTACTG
>NW_027707828.1:0-335 GCF_054177405.1 Leptonychotes weddellii | reverse complement strand
CTGGTTCTCTTGCTGTTTCCACCCCATCTGTGGTGACTTCCTCCACTGGTCTCCACCTCCTCACCGTCATGCATGAGGGTTGGAGTCAACCTCTTCCAATTCCTGTTCATGTTGATAGTCTGACCTCTCCCCGTGAATCAGGAATGTTCCTATGGCATCTGCGATGGTGAATCCCTTCCTGTTGACTTTGTCTGGGTCCCTCAGAGGAATCACCATCTTTGGCAGCTGCAGCCTTACAAAACGTATTTCTTTAAAAAGACGACGTGAAAGTCTAAAAGACTCCTTGCTCCATGGGCTGCAGAATGGATGTTGTGTTAGCTGCCATGAGAACATGG
>NW_027707827.1:0-335 GCF_054177405.1 Leptonychotes weddellii | reverse complement strand
TTATTATTCAGATCAGCAGTTCCCTGATGTGGTCCCTAAACCAACAACATCAGCATTAGCTGAGAACTTAGTGGGAATGCAAATTCTCAGGCTCTACCCCAGACCTACTGAACCAGAAACTGTGGGGATGGGGTCCAGCAATCTGTTTTAGCAAGCATGCCGGGCAATTCCGGTGCACACTGGCATCTGGGAACCATAAATATGGAGCAGATTAGCTCCTTTGGAGAACAGATCTGCTCTCTGCACTCTGGGCTCTGGTTTGCTCTGCTCTAGCAATCTCCACTCTTCCATCTGCTCTCAACTTTCAAATATGTAAAGTCTGTTCTAATGGCCTC
>NW_027707826.1:0-335 GCF_054177405.1 Leptonychotes weddellii | reverse complement strand
TATATTCGCAGAGAAAAAAAGAAGCGGTTTCTTTCAACTTAAATGTTGTTCCTAGCCACGAAGCACTGTTTTCGATGTATCTGGGGAGGAAAGGGGCCAACATTTCTGGCTCCTCATGCTGCAGAGTGACCAAGGCTCACCTCGCTCTGCCGAGGACAATGTGAAACGCGGCTCACATTCTACCCACTGCCATTAACCTTTTAAAATGTGGCCTTGACCAATTACGCGAAAGAAAAACTACTTTGTGAATAAAATTAACTCGCTGAATTCACCTGTTCCTGTGCGGCCTCTGATTTCTTTTCAGAATAAGCAAATACCTCTCCATCTCCATGGTA
>NW_027707825.1:0-335 GCF_054177405.1 Leptonychotes weddellii | reverse complement strand
TTCCTGAGAGGAGACGAAATCCAGGTCTCCTACTCCTCCACCATCTTGCTCTGCCCCCAATTTATTTCTTGATTTGCATTTCACCACTTATAAACACCCTGGGAAAACCTCATCTGGTACAAAGCACCCTGTCCGTGCTCAGTTACAAAATGATTTCGTGATTTATTGGAACAATTGAAAATGACAGTGAAAAGAAGCACTTTTTTGCTGCTTTTTTTTTTAGTGTTCCATGCAGTTGGCATTTTCTACTCCTTGGCATTTATATTACTTCCATATACAGGGCAGAGAGTTAGGGTTACTCTGTGGGCCATTTGACAAATGGCTGTGTCTCTTCA
>NW_027707824.1:0-6007 GCF_054177405.1 Leptonychotes weddellii | reverse complement strand
AAATTTTTTTTATTATTTTTTTTAAAGATTTTATTTATTTATTTGAGAGAGAGAGAGAGAGTGAGAGAGAGAGCGCAAGAGGGGGTAGGGTTAGAGGGAGAAGCAGACTCCCTGCCGAGCAGGGAGCCCGATGTGGGACTCGATCCCGGGACTCCGGGATCATGACCTGAGCTGAAGGCAGTCGCTTAACCAATGAGCCACCCAGGCGCCCCAGTGTGAATATTCTTATAGGCTGACTTGTGTCCCCCAACATTCATATGCTGAAGTCTTGACACCCAGCACGTCAGAATGTGACCTGCCTTGTTTGGAAAGAGGGTCATGGCAGATGGGATTAGTTCTGATGAGGTCCTATTGGACTGGGGGGGGGGGTGCCCTTAATTCAGCACATTGGTGTCCTTAAAGAAGAGAAAACAAACACAGACACGGACACACAGACACACAGACACACAGACACAGGGAGAGCATCATGTGATGATGAAGGCAGAGATTGCCGGCAAATCACCAGAAGCTTGGAGAGAGGCCTGGGACAGTCTCCCTCCCAGTCCTCAGAAGGAATTAACCCTGCTGACGCCTCAGTTTTGGACCTCTGGCCTCCAGAACTGTGAGGAAATAAATGTCTGTTGTTGAAGCTCCCAGTCCGGCACATTGTTACAGAGGCTGCAGCTGACTGATACATATCACCCCCTTTGTGCTCCTCTCAGGTGACCCCCTCACTGGTGTCTACCACTGGCCTTTGCCAGTTTTGTTCTCTCAACACACATACTTAGTGTTCTCTAAAGTATTTTTTTTTAGTACCGAAAAGAGTATGGTAACAGGGAAAAAAAAGTTAAGGGAAAGGTAAGTACCCCGTTTGATTTTAAGACTTTTAGTTCGGTGGGGTTTTTGTTGGTGACGGTGGTGGTTTGGTGTTTTCTTGTTTGTTTTTGGACACAGAATGAAAAAACACTTTCTAAAGTAATTTATTTGACCGTTTTTCTCAAGGATGTTATTGGCATTCTACTGTTGGGGCTACTAACCTGGGAGCATGTATCCCTCAATCCTGTCCCAGAGTTTGTATTGTTTGTGAGGTTTGTGTCAACTGCTACCTACCAGAAAATGTGCTCATTTCCTCGGCCTAAATATCGCCCACGCTTCCCAACCATGTCAGAAGGGTGACCCGAGCACTGGAATCCTTTGTTCTGCGACGTGGTTGCTAAAAAGTCCTCCTTCTTGTTGTGGGTCCCTTTGAAGTCCGCTCTCCTACTTATGTCTTTGGTCACTCAGGAGCCGTGTCACAGGAGAGTCGAGCTGCGCCCTCAGCAGCCACGTCCTCACAGGGGTGGACCGGCATGTGACCATCACTTGCATAAGGGCTATCCTTAGCCTTGTAGAGCCTGAAACTGAATTTTGTCTCCTCACCCAGAACTGTTCTGGTTGCTTCGTGAGAACGAAACCCTTAGAGGGGTGATAGGTAAGCCCGTGTGTCAAGAGGGGTGTACCCTTCTGGTAGTCAGGGTCCCCACGCTCCTAGTGGTCCTTCATGAGAGTGGAATCAGAACAGAGGGAGCTGAAACCCCGGAGAAAGCCTGCTGACCACTCCTGCCCCTCAGAGCCCCTGAGTCCTCATACTCTCAGACCACCCTGCGTCAGGGACCAGTGTCCTCTGGATGGACTCACATACATTTGGTTGGGTTAAAGTTTTTCTTTAGATTAATTATATAGTTAAGTTCTATGAATTGTTGTGTTTTTTTGGGTCAAAAACAGCCCAGTATTGACAGATTCGTGTAGTTCAACCTAATAGGTGTTTCAACTTTTAAATTTCATTATAGACAAACAAAAAATAGAGGTCTCATGTATCTATCGTCCAGCTTCTGCCGGGGCCTGGCATCTCACATAATAGGGTTCACTATCAAAACCAGGAAATTGGTATTGGCACCAAACCCTTGACTAGTTTATGGGCCATACTTGAAGTTTACCAACCTAATAGCTTTTGGGAGCTAGTCCTAGTTATTGCCATGGTAACACATTTAACAAGCTCTTGGGCTCTGTTTACTTCTAGATGATAGGGCTTTCATTTTATTTTTAAGGTTTTACAAGTATCACATTCTCAAGATAGAAATTCAGACAAGATAATTGTTTATAGGTGTGCAGGGTGTGAAAGCCTCCTCTCTCACACCAGAAGTACTTACTGTTAGAAGTTTGACGTGATTCTCTCTTTACCTTTTTTGTGTGTATGAATAGGTATCTAGGGGCACCTGAGTGGCTCAGTAGGTTAAGCATCTGCCTTCAGCTTGGGTTATCATCCCAGGGTCCTGGGATCAAGCCCCGCATCGAGCCCCACATCGGGCTCCCTGCTCAGCGGGGAGCCTGCTTCTCCTTTTACCTCTGCCCCTCCCACCCGCTTGTGCTCTCTCTCTCTCTCTCTCAAATAAATAAATAAAATCTTTAAAAAAAAGAAAAGAAAAAAGTGAATATATATCCATATATATATACTAAATTTACATACACCCATAATATGTCACTTCTTTAAAAATCACATTTTATAAACCGTTTTTTCTCATTAATATGTTATAAACATCGTTCTGTGGCCATAACACATTTTCACTTATTATCATCTCACTGAGTGAAAGATAGTTCCTCTGCCCTGTTTGGTGGTTCTCCCCACCCTCAGGTACCTCCTAGGTCCAGGCTCCCTGCCTTAGATGACACCATCTCCCGTGAATATCCCGCCTCCTTGTCATTCCATTTTCCCAAAATGATTCCATCTTTTTTCACCAGGGTCTACCTGTCCAGTGTGACTCCAGGACCCTCCTGAGCTGGCTGGCTTCTCTGCCCTCACCCTGGGTACCCTCCCCGTCATGGCAGGCCCCGGGGACTGATCAGTCTGCCATCCCTCTCCACCTGCCATGCTGACCACTTGGCATTTCTTATTTGCCAGACCCGTGTTTCTTCTTAATTTGGGGCACATTTATATAATCTTTAGGGACTTCTGCTTTCTCATCAGTAGAAGGAGAAGGCTGGATTGTCTACAAGGCTATGTGGTCCAGGGCAGGGGTGGGCAAACTTTCTCTGTAAAAGGCAGGGTAGTAAATATTTTAGACTTTGGGGGCCCTACAGTGTCTGTCACAGCCATTTAACTCTGCCGTCAGGGCACACAAGTGGCCATAGACAGACAACATGTAAATAAATAGGTGTGGTTATGGTTCAGTAACACTTTTATTTATGGACACGGAAATTTGAAGTCCGTGTTGTTTTTTCCATGTCACAAATTTTTATTATTATTATTATTTTTTTAGGCATT
Source organism: Leptonychotes weddellii (assembly GCF_054177405.1). NCBI lineage: Eukaryota > Metazoa > Chordata > Mammalia > Carnivora > Phocidae > Leptonychotes > Leptonychotes weddellii. Next base: position 2,727 of record NW_027707824.1, on the reverse strand, counting down.
TAAAAATATAAAAAGCATTCTTGATGCACAGGTAGTACAAAAATAAAGGTGGCGGGCTGGCTTTGGCCCATGGGCTGGTCTAGTGGAAAGAGACTGAGCTTTGGGGTCAGACAGATAAGAACTGCAGATGCTTTTGTCACCGGCGGGCTGTGTGAACTGGTCAGGTTATACAACCCTCTTAAACTTCAGACCTTGCAGGGTTGTTGTGAGAATTAGAGATAACTTATGTAAAGTTTCCGACATGCAGAGGGCACTCAATATGTGTTAGTCCGTTTGTCTTTCCCTTAAGGATCTTTCCAAGACTGGAATTCACTAACTCAGAGAGCAAAGTTCATTTCCGTCGTGAAGCCTTTCAGGCTGGCTTCAGCATCTACTTTGCCCTAATTGCAAATGTACGTATGTGTGAATAAGGCTTTTATGCTTCCAGATGGGTTCCATGCCTCTCCATGACAACAGGGAGAATGTTACCTCTCACCATGTCTATCCTACGAGAGGTCCTGAATTTTAGGTGGTACATGAAATGTCTCCATTTAATAATTCCTTAGTCTTCCAGAAGTTCATAGTACATTTTATATATTCTGTAAAAGACATTTCAATAACTCAAAAGTCCTATGATCTCCAAGTACCCTGCCACAAAAGTCCAGGGGTTACTGTCCTGGATGAGACATCTCTCCAGACTTCTGGACTCACTCACGTCCCTGTCCAGCCAGGTCCCATGCTTGGACACTTCAGCCTGTTCTAGAATTCAAAGTGACTTACATGGATTCTTTCATTTGACACCCAGAACCAGTTTTATCAGTATCTCTTTATACAAGGACCCAGACTCAGAGATGTTGAGGTGCTGGGCAACATCACACAGATGGTGGTGGTGGTGGGGAACTAGGACGTATGCCCCTGGACTCTGGGTCTGGAGCTCTGTGTGTTGCATAGCCGACTTCCAACACTGCTCCTAAATCTTATATTTGGGGGCGCCTGGGTGGCTCAGCCAGTTAAGCGGCTGACTCTTGGTTTCGGCTCAGGTCATGATCTCATGGGTCATGAGACTGAGCCCTGAGCCAGGCTCTAAGCTCCTTGGGGAGTCTGCTTGAGATTCTCTCTCTCTCTCCCTCTGCCCCTCTCCCCTCTCCAAAATCAACAAATAAATCTTAAAAAAAAAAAAAAAAGAGCAGGAGCCTCTGTCATTCACCCGACTCAGGCCTAGATCTCAATGCCAGTTCTAGCCATAACTGGTATCAGTAATAAGCAATTAACACACAAGCCAGGTTCCGCCGGGGTAAAAGGGCTCTAGGTCTCAGCAGCTTACCACTGTGTCTCCACATACACGCTGTGTCCGTCGCGGGTGAACTACGGCTCCATGCCACGTCATCTTTCCTTGGGACTCAGGCTGACTGAGAAGCTTCTATCTGGAACACCAGGGTGGAGGAAAAAGAGAGCTTGGCAAAGCCCAAACTGGCTCTTAGAGCAGGACGTGACATACATTACTTGTCACCTTCTGTTGGCCCAATCATGTCCAATGGCCAAGGCCAACATGATTAGGAAGAGAAAGTCTTACTCTCCCCTAGGCAGAGGCAGGGAGTATTTCTGAACTTCTATTACAGTTTACCACAATACATATGCAAACTAACCTTTGGAAGTACTAGAAAGTGTGCTACAGAAAAGACATGTAGATGTTGAATAAACATGAACACGGAGTACGCTTTCAGCCTTAATTGCTTCCAGCATAAACGATTCTTTCAGAATTTTCCGAGAAAGGCTTGTCATTGTCACTCTCTTGTCAGGTTTATATAAAACCAAAGATTACTGTACATACACTCCCAATGGCTGTCAAATACACAGAGTTCTCTGAAAGCCAAGCTTCTGCTTATCTTCTTGAAGGCTTTCAGAGGCAAACACTGATCAAAGCAAATAGCTCCTTTTTTGTCAGCTGCTCTAGGCTTTTAAAATGAATTTGGAGAAATTAATGGCAATGCATGGAGACTCATTAATTTAAACACACACACACACACACGTGCGCGCACATCGTGCAACACACTATTGTCTACCCTTTGGATCCTGTATCAGTCAGGGCCCTTTAATTATAAACAACAGAATCCATTTTGGGGGTGGGGGAATCTAGTAAGAGCAATAAGGTTAGCTCAGAGAATTTCCAAGAGAGTTTTGCACTTAGAAACGGTGGCTGAATTACATTGATTACACTGCTGGACTGTTCCAGGAGGAAATTGACCGCTGCCAATGTGGGGTTTGAGGTGCTGTTACTAGAACCCCTACCAAGTTGCCCATGAAAGCTAGGTGCCTCCCTTCTCTGTGCTCTGCCCCCTTGCTACAGTGAATACCGGGTGACTTCTTCCTCTTTTATATTTTTAATTTTTAAAAACCTTTTGTTTTAAAAAGATTTTATTTATTTATTTGAGACAGAGAGAATGAGAGAGAGCACATGAGAGGGGTTAGGGTCAGAGGGAGAAGCAGACTCCCCGCCAAGCAGGGAGCCCGATGCGGGACTCGATCAGGGGACTCCAGGATCATGACCTGAGCCGAAGGCAGTCGCTTAACCGACTGAGCCACCCAGGCGCCCTAAAACCTTCTTTTCCAAATCAAAATCTCATGCCTACACCACCTTCACCAAGTGATCGAATTTTGCATCCCAGTAGTGAGATGGTTTGTTATAGCATGTGATGCATTATGACATGTACCTCATCACCTATGAGATATTCTTTTATTAGGATGCAC
>NW_027707823.1:0-335 GCF_054177405.1 Leptonychotes weddellii | reverse complement strand
TAAAATATGGAGTTAAAAAAAAAAAAAGTCTACTGAGTGCCTAACCAGGTTCCAGGCTCTGTCCTGATCTATTCTTCTTCATGATCTCATTCCTCACCACCATCTTCACAACCTCCCACCAGTGGTCTCGGGGGGCTGAAGGGGAAGTTCAAGCACCGTGGTGGACCTCCATGGAGAACTCACAATGAAAGGCACAGAATCAATGTGTGTTGAAGAAGGCACAAAGAAATGGAAAAGCATTCCATGCTCATGGATTGGAAGAAAAAATATTGTGATAATGTCTATGCTACCTAGAGCAATCTACACATTTAATGCAATCCCTATCAAAATACCAT
>NW_027707822.1:0-335 GCF_054177405.1 Leptonychotes weddellii | reverse complement strand
TGAGAGACGATGGACTCTGAAAAACAAACTGAGGGTTCTAGAGGGGAGGGGGGTGGGAGGATGGGTTGGCCTGGTGGTGGGTATTGAGGAGGGCACGTTCTGCATGGAGCACTGGGTGTTATGCACAAACAATGAATCATGGAACACTTCATCTAAAACTAATGATGTAATGTATGGGGATTAACATAAGAATAAAAAATAAATAAATAAATAAAAATTAAAAAAAAAAAGAATAACAAGGCCAGGCTATACTAATGTGCAAACCCCCCACAGTTAGGACCCAATTCCACTCTTTACCAGAAAAGCAATTCACCTGTGGACCAAAGACTTTTTAT
>NW_027707821.1:0-335 GCF_054177405.1 Leptonychotes weddellii | reverse complement strand
TTTTTTTTTTTTAAAGATTTTTTATTTATTTATTTGAGAGAGAGAATGAGAGACAGAGAGCACGAGAGGGAAGAGGGTCAGAGGGAGAAGCAGACCCCCCGCTGAGCAGGGAGCCCGATGCGGGACTCGATCCTGCGACTCCAGGATCACGACCTGAGCCGAAGGCAGTCGCTTAACCAACTGAGCCACCCAGGCGCCCGAAAAGACAAATATTTTGAAGCCATCGACATTTGCAGTTCATGTACAAGAGAATAAAACAGTTGTAAATTTCAATAACAGTTAAATCTTGGGTTAGGTAATTGTGGATTATGCATTAACATTTTTTCTACCTTGGA
>NW_027707820.1:0-335 GCF_054177405.1 Leptonychotes weddellii | reverse complement strand
CGTACCCTCCCCAGTGTCTATCACCCAGTCACCCCATCCCTCCCACCCCACCCCCCACGGCAACTACATTATTTTAAAGATTGTTTCCCTTTTTCTTCCTCAGCAAATTCCTTTGCAACTGAATAGTCCCAAATCTATTTCCGAGACTTTCTCTGACTTTTAAAATCTGCTTCCGCTTTTCAGAGACCGGAATTTACATCTGATTTTCTATGGCATTAGTTTCACCAAATCTAGGGAAGATACCAGGGCTGCCAACCTTGGCTACTTCTATCTAGGACTATTTCTCCCAATTTTTCTGTCATTTCCTTATCTTCAAAATCTGTTGTTTCTTATTG
>NW_027707819.1:0-335 GCF_054177405.1 Leptonychotes weddellii | reverse complement strand
AAGCCTTTCTCAAGAAACAAGAAAGTCTCAAATACACAACCTAACCCTACACCTAAAGGAGCAGGAGAAAGAACAGCAAATAAAGCCTAAACCGAGCAGGAGAAGAGAAATAATAAAGATCAGAGCAGAAATCAATGATATAGAAACCAAAAGAACAGTAGAACATATCAACAAAACTAGGAGCTGGTTTTTTGAAAGAATTAATAAGATTGATAAACCCCTGGCCAGACTTATCAAAAAGAAAAGAGAAAGGACCCAAATAAATAAAATCGTGAATGAAAGAGGAGAGATCACACCAACACCAAATACAATTATAAGAACATATTATGAGCAAT
>NW_027707818.1:0-335 GCF_054177405.1 Leptonychotes weddellii | reverse complement strand
TTGGAGAGTGGTAGTCCAAGATCAGGACGCCAGCATGGTCAGGTTCTGGTGAAAGCCTTCTTCAGATTGCAGACTACCAACTTCTCACTTTGTCCTCTAGTGGTGAAAGGGGCAAGGGATGACTCTGGAGCCTTTCTTTTTTTTTTTTTAAGATTTTATTTATTTATTTGCGAGAGAGACAATGAGAGACAGAGAGCATGAGAGGGAGGAGGGTCAGAGGGAGAAGCAGACTCCCTGCTGAGCAGGGAGCCCGATGTGGGACTCGATCCCGGGACTCCAGGATCATGACCTGAGCCGAAGGCAGTCGCTTAACCAACTGAGCCACCCAGGCGCCC
>NW_027707817.1:0-335 GCF_054177405.1 Leptonychotes weddellii | reverse complement strand
GCAGTCCTCCATCCTTTCCCATTTCAGCAAGTAGCACCACCATCAACTGGCTGTAAAAGCCAGAAACCTGGATGCCATTTCTGACAACTCCCTCTCCCCTCCCTCCGCAGCCTTCACTAAAATATGTTGATTTTTTAAAATTTTTTTAAAGATTTTATTTATTTACTTGACAGAGAGAGAGACAGCGAGAGAGGAAACACAAGCAGGGGGAGTGGGAGAGGGAGAAGCAGGCTTCCCTCGGAGCAGGGAGCCCGACACAGGGCTCGATCCCAGGACACTGGGGTCATGACCTGAGCCAAAGGCAGATGCTTAATGACTAAGCCACCCAGGCGCCC
>NW_027707816.1:0-335 GCF_054177405.1 Leptonychotes weddellii | reverse complement strand
CTTCAGGGAACCTGCGAAGCTGAGTTAAGAGGGGGGTGGGGTGGGGGAGAGAGACTTTCCTAGGCAAGTCCTGCAGAAGCTGGGGGCAGAAGGACGACTGGCTGCATTTCCTGTTTCTTCTTCCAGATCTGCAGGCCAGGACTTCAGCTAGCTAAATTCGAGTGTGTTTTTATCCAGCAGTGCTTCTCATACTGTAATGTGCATATGAATCACCTGGGGATCATGTTAAAATGTGGATTCTGATTTACTTGGTCTGGGTTGGACCATGCTTTGGGCATCCATGTAGGTCCCACCCAGACCTTGGAAACAGGATCTGCATTGTAACAAGATTCCCT
>NW_027707815.1:0-335 GCF_054177405.1 Leptonychotes weddellii | reverse complement strand
GGTAATACCTGGTCAGAGCTCCAAGCCAAAGAGTCCCCAGAAGAGAGCACTCTACTCACCTTCCTCACTGGGAACTAATACCTGGGATAGTACAATACACATCTTTGAATTACTGAACTTCTTTGTCTTACTACAGTAAAGTTTTCTTTGAGAAGACTTTCAAATGAGGATGACTCCCAGAATGTGGCCAATACAACCTGATATCTGTTCTCAAGGGAAGAGATGGTAGACTCATTGGTTTGGCAGCAACTCAGTCCAGTTCTTGCCCTGCATCTTTCCAAGTTTGTTTTTGAAGTGGTTGGAGCCAAGTAGCCACTGGTAGAAATTGTTATAGA
>NW_027707814.1:0-335 GCF_054177405.1 Leptonychotes weddellii | reverse complement strand
ATAATACCCTCTAGTTCCATCCATGTTGTTGCAAAGATTTCATTCTTTTTGATGGCTGAGTAATATTCCATTGTGTGGAATATTCTTCTTTATCCATTCTTCTTTATCCATTCATCTGCTGATGAACATCTGGGCTGTTTCGATAGTTTGGCTGTTGTGGACATTGCTGCTATAAATATTGGGGTGCATATGCCCCTTCAAATCACTGTGTTGGTATCCTTTGGATAAATACCTAATAGTGCAATTGCTGGGTTGTAGGGTAGCTGTATTTCTACCTTTTTGAGGAACCTCCATACTGTTTTCCAGAGTGGCTGCACCAGCTTGCATTCCCACCA
>NW_027707813.1:0-6007 GCF_054177405.1 Leptonychotes weddellii | reverse complement strand
GGGTTAACCTGGTGGTGGGTATTGAGGAGGGCACATTCTGCATGGAGCACTGGGTGTTATGCACAAACAATGAATCATGGAACACTTCATCTAAAACTAATGATGTAAGGTATGGGGATTAACATAAGAATAAAAAAAAAATAAAAAGGCAAAAAGTGCTCTTTCTTATACAGAACAGAACTTGGCCTCCCCGAACTGTACCTGTTCAGGTCCTGGTCCTACTGCTCAGGGCTCTAAAAAAATAGTCCACTGAGACTCTCATTCCTGCAGGTAAATGGAGTGCCATCCCAAATGCCCTTTCTCCAGATCAAACAGCACCAGGCATCCAGCCTCCCCTGCAGAACAGGGCTTTGACATCATGCCTGCCCCTCACTCCCGAGCTCACCTTTCCCCCTTTGCCAGAGTATGGCACTGAGAGCAACCATGCATATCCCAGGGTGTCTACCTAACAGGGAGGAGAGCAGGATTACTCCACTCTGCTTCAGAAATCTATTCCTTTAGAAAGACATGAAATCTGAACAAGGCTGACATAGACTTGAATCTCATTTGCCCCATAGCAGCCATGTGACCTTGGGCAAATTAGCTGGTCTCCTTGAGCCCTGTATTCTTGATCTGTAAAACGAGGATGAGGGGACTGTCAACTCCAAGGGTAGCTACAAAAATGAGATAATGCACGCAAATGCCCAGTACAGTGCCTGCCACACAGACCTGACATAGCACCTGACACACATTAGCTAGTCAGTATATACAGTGCAGACCAAAGGAAGCTAAGAGCCACTTACAAGTGTGATGCTCTTGAGCCACATCTTCTCCATCTAATACTTCTGTAGAAAGGCTTTCACCAAACTAAGAGCCTGACATTAGATATTAATCTCAACCAAATTTCATCTTTTAAGATATGCCCCATTATTAAAGGCTCTCAGACCTTTGTGAATCCTGCTTCTGCTCTTGCATGATTGAAGCAGAGTTGGCTATAGCAACAGCAAAACGCATGCCCATCCACGTCACCTTCCATGTGTGGCCACATAGCTGAGTTCTGGCCAATAATACATGGGAAGAAGTGATATGCACCACTTCTAAGCCTGCCCCTTTCAAATCTCCCTTGTGGTCCTCCACCCTTTCTTCTTCCCCATCTGCTATGGAGGGGAATACCTGAGGTCCCAGCAGATGGTGAGTTGAAGACAGAGGTCCCTAGGTCCCTGAGTCACTGTATGGAAGGGTGTCTGCTGGATACTGCATCAGACCTTGCAAGAATAAGAAAGGACCTTCCATGGTGCTAAGCCACTGAAATTTGAGGTCTTACCTATTACAGAAGCTACAACTATCTTAAATAATTCAACAAGGTCATTTCTGCCCACCCTTCCAGCTTTATGGGATCCATAGATGGGTGTGCATGCTTTCAGTGGCCTCATCCAAGTCACAGGGAAGATGTCGAACAATGGAGCCCTGTAGTGAACCACCAGGCGTGGCCTGGTGGGGAACCCACTTAATGATAAAAGGTGGCACGAACTAGTGGCAGCCACTGGTGGCAGACATTGAGCACCATGAGTGCATGCAGGGCTTTTGATGCAGGCTCCATGCATGTAGTCACCTGTCTGCCATGCACTGTTAGAGCTGAACAGGATGGACTAAAAGTCACTAAATCCAGAAAGTTCCATGGACTTGTCCAAAGTCTGACAGCTGGTTAGCAGCTAACCTGAAGTCTTTTTGTTTTTTAGCCCAGGGGATTTCCCTGGCAGAAATTCTGGTAGAATGAGTCAAGGTCACATAAAGGGTAGTCTCCCTTCCATCACTTGCTGCTCAAAGGACTCACCCAAATCACCTGAATGCAGAGTAAGGGTAACTCCCTCCTTCCCAGAGTGATGCCTGGAACACTTGCCTCCAACAGAACACCCAAAGACATGTCCCCTGGCAACAGGCTTCAATCAGCAACCAAATCCAAGACCCGCCTAAAGGCAAACTGTGAACCGAGAATTAACATCTTTGTCCTTATTGCTAGGAAACGAGCACTTGGTAATTATATCACCCCTAATGAGAGACCTGCATTTCCAGACTTTTACATGTTTTTTAATCTGTAAATATTAGCTTTCCCATTGAAGCAGCTTACTTTCAATCTCCTGTGCTTTTCAGTGTTTAATTAAAAGGCTCCCAGCACTCACTGTACGCTGCCCTCTAAAAGTTGGCTCAAAATAAGCTTCCTTTGACACCACAGCCTTTCCCTTTCTGAATGTTCTCTCTGAGAGGCAGCTTGGGGTCCTGACAGGTGAGTCAGAGTTCTGGTGCTGGCCTCAGCCACTGCTGAACACTGAAGCCTGGCCAGCCTCATTTTCCAGATCTGGACAACCGGGAAAAAGTAACACCACCGTCCTTGCAGCGTTCTTACAAGGATGGAATGAGATCCCAGGACCTTGCACACAACACATGCTCTTCCTTTTTTTTTTTTCTTTTTACATAATTATTAAATAAGCTAAGTGTTAGCAAAGAGATGTTTAATGAGAGGTTTTAACAGGTGCTGTCAGTGGGTGAACCACATCCCCTCCCTTGACCAATGCAGAGTACACCTGCCTGACTCCTGTCTGCCGGCACCTGCACCTTTGTGCCCAAGGGCTCTTTCTGGCTGTCAGAGCCAACTTTGTCCATGGACAGAAATTCTAGGGGCTCAATGGACCCAGGAAGCCCTCTCAGTCACTGGTTGATGGGAGCTGTGGTGAACATTCCACTTCCTCATTCTCATGTGTGCTCTGTGCTGCCTCCCATATCCCCAGAGGGCCAGGGCTCCATCTGCTAGTTACAACTGCCCTGATGATGTGTTCTTTCCCGGTGCTCTTCCCTTCCTTGTCTAACTTCACTGCTCCACAAGCTGCATGCCAAACAAATTACTTGTCCTTGAATCCTTGACCCTGCGCTTGCTTCTAGAAGAACCTAAACTAAGACAGATGCATTGTGCGTGAATACACATCTCTGCATTCCAGACTAGATAACTGTGAATCCTGCTTCTGCTATCTTCTGTACTGACCGCTCTCCTTGCCGGCATCCATACTGTTGATGTAAGATAAATCGAGGTTGTCATCTAAGTCAGTAGAAGTAACTGGATTGGGGTGCCTGGGTGGCTCAGTCATTAAGTGTCTGCCTTCGGCTCAGGTCATGATCCCAGAGTTCTGGGATCAAGCCCGGCATTCGGCTCCTTGCTCAGCAGGAAGCCTGCTTCTCCCTTTCCCACTCCTCCTGCTTGTGTTCCCTCTCTCGCTGTGTTTCTCTCTCTCTCTCTGTTAAATAAATAAATAAATAAAAATCTTAAAAAAAAAAAAAGAAGTAACTGGATTGGAAAGAAACCCACCACCTTCATGATTGTAGTTGTTCCTGGGAATGGTGGGCGAGGAGTGATTAGGACTGGTGACAAGGACAGTACAGCCATATCATATGTAGTGTTGTGTTGACTTTTACTAAAAAGAGACAAAATGAGAGATTACTGACAAAGTCAGTTCTGGTTGGTGACTACACAGAATATGTTAAATTATCTTGGGGCTTTTCTATATTTTAAAGTGTTTTAAGTAAAATTAAAATGCACAAAAAATTTATCAGGATTTGTGGGATGCAGCAAAAGCAGTACTTAGAGGAAATTTTATAGCATTGTGTGCATATATTAGAAAAGAAGAAAGATTCTAAGTCAATCATCTAAGCTTTCACTTTAGGAAACCAGAGAAAGAAAAACAGATTAAATCCAAAGTAAGCAGAAGGAAAGAAATAATAAAATTAGAGCAGAAATAAATGGCAGAAAAAGAAAACTGGAAAACAGTAGAGAAAACAAAACCAAAGCTGGTTCTTTGAAATGATTGTTAAAATTGATGAATCTCTAGCCATGATATAAGAAAAAAAAGAGAGAAGACACAAATCACTAATATCAGAAAGAGGGGCCATCACCACTGATCTTAGGGACATAAAAGGATAATGAAGGGGTATCATGAATAACCTTTGTCCACAAATTGACAACTCAGATAAAATGGATCAATTTCTTGAATGATAAAATCTACCAAAACTCACATAAGGAGAAACAGACAATCTGAATAGGCCTGTATCTATTAATGAAATTGAATCAATAAGTAATAACCTTCTAAAAGACAAAGCTCCAGGCCCAGGTTGGTTCACCAGTGAATTATGCTAAATATTTTAGGAAGAAATTATACCAATTCTCCACAATCTCTTCCAGAAAATGTAAGTACACAGAATATTTCCTAGCTCATTCTATAAGACCAATTACCCTACTACTAAACCAGACAAAGAAATTATAAGAAGGGAAAATTACAGAATATCTCTCATGAACACAGATTTAAAAATTCTGAATAAAATATTAGCAAATCCAATCTAAGAATGTATAAAAAAATATACATCGTGACCAAGTAAGATTTATTCTAGGTATAGAGGCTGGTTCAACATTTAAAAATCAATTACTGTAATCCATCACATCAACAGGCCAAAGGAGAAAAATCATATCATATTAATAATGCAAAAAAAAAAAGCATTTGACAAAAGCTAACATCCATTCATGGTAAAACAAAACAAAACAAAACAAAACAAAACTCTTAGCAAATTATGAATAGGGGAAACTTCCTCAACCTGGTGAAGAACAACTACAAAAAAGTCTATGGCTAACATCATACTTAATGGTGAGAAAATAGGTACTTTCTTAACTCCCAGCATTCCTGGCCTTTCCTGAATATGGATTGAATCTGCTCTGTAGCCAGAGAAAGCCCTTCCACAAGGAAGAGTGGGTGGCAAGGGAATATAGGTAGAGCACCCACAACTCCATGTCACATGGAGGATTTAACAGTAAAAGTAATGAGGAGAAACTAGGTGCTTTTCCCCCTAATATCAGGGACAAGGCAAGGATGTCCCCGCTCACCATTCCTATTTGACATCATACTGGAAGTCCAAGTCAATTCAATAAGACAAGAAAAATAAATAAAAGGCATACAGATTTGGGAAGGAAGAAATACACTGGCTTTTTTCAGATATTAGATGCAAGAAAGCCCAAAGAATCAAAACAAAAACAAAACTCCAGGAACTAACAGGTGATTATAGCAAGGTTGCAGAAAACAAAGTTCATATACAAAATTATATTGTTCTCCAATATACCAGCAATAAACAATCAGAATTTGAAATTACAAACACAGTATCATTTATAATAGTACCCAAAAAAAGGAGAACTACATAGGTATAAATCTAATAAAACATGTACAAGATCTATATGAAGAAAACAAAAAAACTCTGATGAAGGAAATCAAAGAACTAAATAAATATAGAGATATTCCATGTTCATGGATAGGAAGACTCAATATTAAGATGTCAGTTCTTCCCAACCTGATCTACAATCTCAACGCAACCCCAATCAAAATCCCAGCAAATAATTTTGCAAATATCAACAAACTGATTCCAAAGTTTATATGCAGAGACAAAAGACCCAGAATAGTCAACAGAAGAGCAAAGACAGAAAATTGATACTATCTGACTGCAACACTTACTATAAAGCAACACTGATCAAGAAAGTGTGCTTTTGGTGGAAGAACAGACACATAGATTAATGGAATAGAATTGAGAACTCAGAAATAGACACATGCAAATACAGTTGACTGATCTTTGATAAGGAAACAAAGGCAATTTAGGGCAAAAAAGCAGCCTTTTCAACAAAAAGTGCTGGAACCAGACATCCATATGCAAAAAAATGAACATAGACACTGACATCACACTTTTCACAAAAATTAACTCAAAATGAATCATAGGCCTAAACATGAAATGCAAAACTATAAAACCTTTAGAAGATAATGCAAGGGAAAATCTAGGTGACCTTGGGTTGGGGGATGACCTTTTAGATCCAACACCAAAGGTATGATCCATGAAAAAAATAACTGATATGCTGGATTTCTTTAAAATTAAAAACTTCTGCTCAGTGAAAGATACTGTCAAAAGAATGAGAAGACAAGCCACAGACTGGGTGAAAATATTTGCAAAA
>NW_027707812.1:0-335 GCF_054177405.1 Leptonychotes weddellii | reverse complement strand
TACGCTGGAGAGGATGTAGACAAAGGGAAACCTCATACTATTTTTTTTTTAGGTTGGGAATTTTTTAAAAATTTTTTATTGTTATGTTAATCATCATACATTACCTCATTAGTTTTTGATGTAGTGTTCCATGATTCATTGTTTGTGCATAACACCCAGTGCTCCATGCGGAACATGCCCTCTTTAATACGCATCACGAGGCTAACCCATCCTCCCACCCCTCTCCCCTCTAGAACCCTGTTTGTTTTTCAGAGTCTCATTGTCTCTCATGGTTTGTCTCCCCCTCTGATTTGCCCCCCTTCATTCTTTCCCTCCTGCTATCTTCTTTTTTTTTT
>NW_027707811.1:0-335 GCF_054177405.1 Leptonychotes weddellii | reverse complement strand
CATAGTCTACTGTGATACCCAGGGAATTTGTCTTGATTGCCATCTACCTCCGAGTCTGCCCCTTCTCAACTTCGACCAGATCTCCAAGTGTTGGCGTTCTCCAAGGCTCTCTAGTCTGATCTTTCCTCTTTTCCTGTCTACACTGTCCAGGGCTTCTCATGTATTCTTGAAACTCCAACTTTGACTTGAAATGCATCTTCTGTCCTGACCTTTCTCATGAACTCCAGACTCTTATGTCCAATGAACGCATCTCAAATGAGATTCCACCCAAACCCAGCCATTGATCCCCAGCATCCCATCTCTCTGGATGACACCACCATGAGCTTAGATCATCT
>NW_027707810.1:0-335 GCF_054177405.1 Leptonychotes weddellii | reverse complement strand
AACTTATATATGTACAAAAATAAGGGTAAATATGATGAAGGGATGAAATATGACTATAATGATGAAAATTATAAAAGATTTTATAAAAAGAATTGATAGATAAGAAGTTGGTTGAAAAAAGAAAGAAGAGGAATTAAAAAAAAAAGGGAGAGAATGTGATCAGGCAGGAGAGTAGAACAAAACCATACACTAGAGATTTAGGGTATATTTTGGTCTGTTAGAGAAACTGTATCCCAAAATTTTGAAGAGAGAACAACTTATACATATATACCAAAAATGATGTTAACTACTATGAAGGGATAGAATATGACTCTAAAAATGAAAAATAAAGATTT
>NW_027707809.1:0-335 GCF_054177405.1 Leptonychotes weddellii | reverse complement strand
GGAGAGGGAGAAGCAGGCTTCCCGCGGAACAGGGAGCCCCATGCAGAGCTCAATCCCAGGACCCTGGGATCATGACCTGAGCCGAAGGCAGATGCTTAACGACTAAGCCACCCAGGCACCCCCAAAGGCCATTTCTATACAAGGTTTTGTACATTATTCCTAAAAATTTAACCCAGAACTTCGTTCTCTTGCTTTTATAATTCTCTGAGAGACCCAATATGATGTTTCTACTTCTTAATTAGTGTCAGCTTTTTCTTCCCTTTCATCTAAATAAAAACGTAAAGAAATTATGTTCCTTCTCTTTTCATATGCTTTTCTATTTGGGGATATTTTGT
>NW_027707808.1:0-335 GCF_054177405.1 Leptonychotes weddellii | reverse complement strand
GGGGCACAGACTCATAGACTCGCAGACCGGTAGCGGAGGGGAAAGGACTTTAGGGCAGCCCTCAGGACGGAAACCCGGAGTGGCGGGGTTGCGCAGGCCAACTGGGAGCGGCTGGTGGTTTTAGAAGCACAAAGGGCAGAGAGGAGCCCCTACCTGGAGGCAGGACTGGGGGCGCTGTGGAGGGGCGCACAACCCAGGACGCTGCAGTTTATAGCAGCACAGACAGAAATGGAGACGGTGTGGCCTGGAGAGTTCACTGAAGAACAGACTGAAGTCTCTCTGCTCTGAGGCAGAAGGTTGGAAACGGTCTCTTCTGCTCTGACTCGCGGAAGAGA
>NW_027707807.1:0-335 GCF_054177405.1 Leptonychotes weddellii | reverse complement strand
CTCTCTGGGGACCATTACTTCCATAATCAAGACCTTAATTATACCATATGTTAATACATATAATAAGTGCATCTCACTTTTATGGGTAATCATTTATCTTAAATCTTGTATAAAGAAAGGAAGACCATGGAAAAGAATAAAAAAATTTACTAAAATATGCTTTCCCTGCATTATTAATGAATATAATAGCTGGTTTGGAACACTTCCATGAGTATCAGTAGCACTGTGTGTTTCTTTATATCTTACTTAATTAGAATTGCCTATTTACTTGTTAGTCTCTCCTACTAGGTTGTAAACATCTTGAGATAGAGACTCTTATTTATCTTTTTTTATTA
>NW_027707806.1:0-335 GCF_054177405.1 Leptonychotes weddellii | reverse complement strand
CTCTCTCTCTCTCTCAATAAATAAATCTTTAAAAAAATAAGAACACCAGTCCTAAATATCTAATCACAAGGGATGCCGAAGGCATAAACTTAGCAAGTTATTTTAAAAGACAACACAAAGTATCAATATTATCATGACAAAGATTTGAAAATTTGGAGTCAGGGTAGGGAGAGAAGAACTGAAAATATTCTCTGAAATCATGCAATTCGAATTACTGATGTCTACAAACAGCATTTCACACCTGTATAAAAGGCATTTCATACTCTGAAATGTTTTCATGTTCACCATCTCATTGATTTTTAAGCCAACCTAGTAATGAAGATAATAAGCTTTTT
>NW_027707805.1:0-335 GCF_054177405.1 Leptonychotes weddellii | reverse complement strand
CTTCCTATATATGTGACAGATATTGATACCAGTCAAGGAATTCTTTTACACTGTGCCCAGATATGCCCTCAGAGTCACCTCTCAACATTGAACTCTAGACCAGAGTTAGCACATGAACTATAACCTATTGTCACCAGCACAGTAGGCCTGGTGAGTGAACAGAGCTTTTTGAATACACATTGCCTTGTTTCTAGATGCCTAACAGTGTGCTCTGGACAAGAAATAGAAATATGTCAATTAACATAGTTATTAACAGAGAACTTTCAAGTCGTAAGTCCTAGCCGTGCCTCTGAGTAGCTAGGGGATGCCCATTTTCTTCTCTGGGCCTTAGTTTC
>NW_027707804.1:0-335 GCF_054177405.1 Leptonychotes weddellii | reverse complement strand
AGCATAAAAGACTATGGACTCCAGGAATCAAACTGAGGGTTTTAGAGGGGAGGGGATTGGGGGGATGTGTGAGCCCGGTGATGGGTATTAAGGAGGGCATGTATTACATGGGGCAAGCAGTCTTATATGCAAACAGTGAATCATGGAACACTACATCAAAAACTAATGATGTACTGTCTGGTGACTAACATAACATAAAAAAAAATGAATAAATTAGAGGTCTAAATGTAAGTGTGTAACTATAAAAAAAAATTGTGGAAAAAAATAAGAGGAAATCTTCATGTCCTTGGGTAGACAGTAATTCTTAGTTATAATACCAAAATAATCCACACAAG
>NW_027707803.1:0-335 GCF_054177405.1 Leptonychotes weddellii | reverse complement strand
GGTAATACCTGGTCAGAGCTCCAAGCCAAAGAGTCCCCAGAAGAGAGCACTCTACTCACCTTCCTCACTGGGAACTAATACCTGGGATAGTACAATACACATCTTTGAATTACTGAACTTCTTTGTCTTACTACAATAAAGTTTTCTTTGAGAAGACTTTCAAATGAGGATGACTCCCAGAATGTGGCCAATACAACCTGATATCTGTTCTCAAGGGAAGAGATGGTAGACTCATTGGTTTGGCAGCAACTCAGTCCAGTTCTTGCCCTGCATCTTTCCAAGTTTGTTTTTGAAGTGGTTGGAGCCAAGTAGCCACTGGTAGAAATTGTTATAGA
>NW_027707802.1:0-6009 GCF_054177405.1 Leptonychotes weddellii | reverse complement strand
GTATCATATGACCTCACTGATATGAGGAATTCTTAATCTCAGGAAACAAACTAAGGGTTGCTGGAGTGGTGAGGGGTGGGAGGGATGAGGTGGCTGGGTGATAGACACTGGGGACGGTATGTGCTATGGTGAATGCTGTGAATTGTGTAAGACTGATGAATCACAGACCTGTACCTCTGAAACAAATAATACATTATATGTTAAAAAAGAAAAAAAAGAAGATAGTAGGAAGGGAAAAATGAAGGGGGGGGAATTGGAGGGGGAGATGAACCATGAGAGACTATGGACTCTGAGAAACAACTTGGGGGTTCTAGAGGGGAGGGGTGGGGGGATGGGTTGGCCTGGTGATTGGTATTAAAGAGGGCACATATTGATGGAGCACTGGGTGTTATACACAAACAATGAATCATGGAACACTACATCAAAAACTAATGATGTAATGTATGGTGATTAACATAATAAAATAAAATTTAAAAAAAGAAGACACAGAAGCCATTCCACAAGTAACAGCATGGAAAGATGCCCCACCTCACCTTTATTGTGCCGAGGCAATAAACAACCCAAGTTTGCCTATAAGTCAGGACTTTTGTGCTAAAAATTATTTTATTCCTAGAGACTCAGCTTCATCTGAGTAAGAATCCTACATGATAGAATCCTCTCCTTTTCCCCTCCTATATGTATATTTCCCCTCCTATAATATAGTATAATAAAATTATATTTTATTATAAAAATTTTCATACATGCACAGAAGTTGAATTTTACAGGGAATTTCTACATGCCCACCATGAAGAATCTACAATTAATATTGTACTATCTTGCTTTATCATGTATCTATCCACGCTTCCAGCCATCCATTGATCCACCTTATTTTATGTATTTCAGAGTAAGTTGCAGATATGAGTACATTTTCCCCTAAATATTTCCATATGCATAGCATGTAGACTGCTTTTGGATACATAAATAAATATATAAATATATTAAAAATTTTACATGCCAGAAGAGCCCACAGACCACACAATGTTAGACCATCAAAGGGAGGAGCTTGGAAACAGCGCAGCAGAGGGAGTGGGGGAACCTACTTCAAAAGAGCTAATTAGATTTTGTTTGCTACCCTGGTCCAGCTTTCACTGAGAAAGAGCAGAGGAGCACTCACCCCCACAAGCCAAACATCAATATGTTTGTCATTAATCAAAACTGCAGTTAAAAAAAAAAATCAAAGGGAAAATAAGGGTCTGGATATATTTGTTGCTGTGTGCATTTTCCAAGAGGAGTTGGTGTCTCAGACTAGGAGGTTCTGCCTTGGTTGGCTCTAAGCCTTTAGCTTCTGGGAAGACACCACCAGCCAAGCATCCTTTCAAGTCCTTGAAGATATGGTCTGTTGCTATTTCCCTACAAATATTTGCATGGTGGTATCACTGAATGTTCTCCATTTTTTCAAGGGTTGTTTTCACTACAGAAACATCAAACTCCACACAGCCCAAGACGACTTTCATGTAACATACAGTGTATCAACTTTTCCCACCCTGACCTCAGAGGTTTACTTATTCATTTTCAAGGTAGTTCCAGGTCTCTTTAATTTCTAATTAGCAAGCAATCCAGTAAGATTAAAAAGCCACATGAACCACCATCCCTTTGATAGATGGGTCTTCCCCCACCAGCCTCGTTTCCAGGGGAGCAAAGCAAACAATTGTTTTTTTTCCTAAACCAGAGATAACATTTCCTCGTACTTTGATGAAAGTGATCAGCATGGCATCGCCCGTAAACATCCTTAGGAACATCACTGTACTCATACATAACACAATTCAGATTCTTTGCTAGAGCGGTGCCATGCCATCATTCTCACCAGAGTTGGAATTGCCGGATGCCCCAGTCCCCACTCGGGAGCGTGACATTTACATGAAACTGCACAGATCTTCTTGCCCAGCAGGAGATGCCTCCTGTCATAATGAAAACACCTAAAATTCCAAAGTTTAAGCATCCCAAAAAAATTCTGGGATAAAGTACTATTTAGCAGAATAAAAACACCACTGGAGCATCTGCCAGGGAGATTAGAAAATCATTAGATTTAATGTTTCCCCTACTGTGGATGGTACACAGAAGCGCAGGATTCTTGGGTGCCCGTATGGCACGCTCCAGCGACAGAGAGGAGAACCAACGGGCGAAAAGCTGCTGATGTGTTTTTTTAAACATATCCGTTCTAACTTACACTCTCGTTTTTTTTTTTTTTCCTATTTAAGAATTCAAGAATAAATTAAAAAGCTAAATCCACTAAGATTTTCAATGGCCTTCACGGAGAGGAATAAATGGTATTACATTTATCCGTTGAGAACATCAACTGAAAACTAATTTGAAAAAGAAAAGACTAATTAATAAAAGCAGAAATGACTACTTCATTTCCTTTGATCTTAGACATTATTAAATAGTAAAATAAGCACTGCGTTTTATTAGGCCCAATAAAATGGAGAAGGCAAAGGAGAGGGAGCAAATAAAGGTACTGACCGTTAAACACAGGGGCAAGTTCTCTACCGTAGGAAATCCACCCCACTGAGGTTTCTGAGTAGAACTCAGGGCCCTTGGTGCAGCTGAATGACTTTGGAGCAGCCCATTTCCAGGTCTCTCACTCAATAAGGAGGGACGGAAGTCGTGTGCTTTGAGAATCCTAGCTGGCCCCAGGAATCAGTCCAGCTGTGAAGGGATTGCACATAAAACACTGGCCTAAGACCTGTGTGCAGATCCTACAAGTAGCCATAGTCCCTGATCTCCAATTCCTTACAATCAGGTGGAAAGACGAAATACACTCACATGTAAACCAAAGAAGAACTCTTGGAAAACAAGAGTGCAGGACAGAGGGAAGCAGTGAGAAAGACAGAAAGTGTAGAACTCTAGGGAAGAGGGAATCTTTGTCTCTGGACTCTCAGAAGACTGAGAAATTCAGGGTCCAGGTCAAGCTCAGAGGGCCAAGGATCGTGCAGTCAACATCTGGATTGGCACATACAATGGCCCCACTAATTTGGAATCAGTTTACCTATCCTTATATAAATGAGACCAAACAAAAGAATCACAGTCAGAATATCCACACTTCTACCCCCAAAGGACATGTTATTTGCATATCATACAATCACTTTGTAAAGAGAAGGGCACGCATCCAATTGCTTTACATTCTGTAACAGTGTGATTGTGTCTTAACCATTTGTTGTTGTTGTTTGGTTTTTGTACCAGATCTTAAGAAAACGCCTGGTACTTGGTGTCAAATTAAGAAGGCCTAAATGAATTGCCATTTAGATGGTAAAAGCTGTCTATAATTGACTTACTATCACAGAAAGGAACTAACACTTTTATATGCTTTAACTAGTTATATTTTTATGATTATTTCACTTTGATTTAAAAAGAAAAAAAAGAAAAACTGTACAAGAGAGATATTTTACTGAACTGAAATTGCTTTGGCCCTTAGAGAATTAGCTATATGGAGTTTCCATAATTTAAAGTAACAAGAGGAGGAACAGTGGGAATCATGATTAGCCCCATTTTACAGACAGGGAGATGGAAGCTTAAAACCTTAAGGAGACTGTCCAAAAACTCATGGCAACTCAGACCCAACACACTTCCAAGCCCATGCTTTTAATGCTCACACTATATTACCCAAAACCTTGTCCCATGCAAACCCTCACCTGTAACTTGAACTGGAAGCATGTTTTCCAAGATTGGCCTTGAAAAGTTCCTTTCTGAGAATTATAATTCTCCTATTCTTGTATTAGGTGGGATTCTGTTTAGCTGAGAGATCAAATCCAAAATAACAGTGGCTAATTCACATAAATGAAGTCCAGAGGTGAGCAGTGCAGGGCTGGTAAAGCAGCTTTAGAAAAGTACTCAGGGTCCCTCTTCTTGCTGTGCTACCATTTTCACAGCCTAAGATGGCTGTTGAACTCCAGTCATCACATCCATAGTCCCTCAGCAGGAAGACAGTAATACGATAGTTCCTGGGAATCACAAGTGCCTCCATTTGCATCCATCATATGATCATGCCTAGATGCAAGGGAAACTGGGAAATGTAGCCTTTATTATAGGTTGCCATGTGTCCATGTAAAAACTGGAGACTCTACTGCTAAGTGATAAGGGAAGAAACACTTCAGAGAAATATCTAGCATTTTCGGTCACGGGCATATGATTTACTTAGTGGATGTGAGGAGAATGGGGATAACAAAGCTTGGTACTCCATCCATCAACTGAATTGAAACAAATATGCAGGATTGTCATTTTGGTCCTGCTAGCTTATTCTGCTGGTAAAAGTAGAAAATTCTTTGTAAAGCCAATCAATAGGTGTTTTAAAGTTTCATCTTCCTTTATCTTTGGAGCAATGCCCATTAAAATTATATAAAAAGCATGTGTCTGCTAGTAGCATGCACATCCATCCAAATATGTATTGAGTGCTCCTAAAGTACCAGGCACAGGCCCAGCACTGGGCACGACTAGGAACCACAAGAGACCTAGGCCTGCCCCTCCCCAAGCTTCTATCTCAACGTTACGCAGGGATGAACATGCTACAAAGGTCAGCACGGGGGTCCTAAGAGCAGAGACAAGTGGCCCAGATTCACTCCTCCGGAGTGGCCTGAGAGGGATTCCCCAAGGTGAGGTATCCAGGTCAAGCTCTGGATAATAAAGAGGCTTCACTAGGTCCAGAGTCAGCAAGCAAGTTCATCTGGAAAGTCTCCTCAAACTGGATTCCAGTGCAACAAAGTGCATACATATGCTCATTTCTCCCTCCACCGGTGGTCTTTACACTTGCAAGAACTCTGAGGTCCATTCCCGTCAAAAGGTCTCTGACAAAATGGATGTCACCTCCATTTCCCAGGCTGAGGAAATGAAGGAGGAAGAGCTCCATAATCAGACATGAGTGCATAGCCAAGGAAGCACATCCCTGCCTCAGGCCAACTGGATCTGGATCCCCAGTAAGCTTCATACTGGGAGAAGTTAAAACATTTGCATAAAGCTACTGAGACATCTTCAAAGTGGGTGGCTTGATTCATAGGCGACTCACTGACATAAATTCAAAAGGCAGGACCCATAAGCAACATTTTAGGACGGACTCTTTTCCCCTTAATTACAAAATAAAGCATAGGTGGTCTCTGCTCTCCTGAGGCTCCCCCTGAATTGTGGGAAGTTGGCTGTTTCCCACTCACTACAAACCCCACTGCACCAGATCAATAGGCCCTTTGGCTAGTGATGTAATTGGCTGCCTTCCTCCACCACAGAGCTGGGCCTTGCTCCCAGGGGTTTCAGGCTTCCTTCACCTACAAAAATAAAATCAAATCAGAGGAATCCTGAGTCAGTATTATGACACTCAGCCTTGGGCAGGCAGATCCATGTGACAGACCTTAGCTCTACTGACATATAGAGGCAGAGATCAACCTGCCTAATAGAGCTACTCAGAGTGTGGTCCATGGACCAGCAGGGTCAGCATCATCTGGCGGCCGTGGAGAGTTTCAGGCCCCGCCCCAGACCCACTGAATCAGAATCTGCATTTTAACAAGATGCCCAAGGGATTCATAAGCACACTGAAGTTTGAGGAATATTGTGCTAGAAGATGGGTCACAAAGAAAAAGTCTCACAAACTGAGGGTTGTTGGACAGGAGGTAGGTGGGGGGGATGGAGTGGCTGGGTGCTGGACAGTAAGGAGGACACGTGATATAACGAGCACTGGGTATTATATAAGACTGATGACCTCTACCTCAGAAACCAATAATACATTATATGTTAATTAATTGAATTTAAATTTAAAAAATGAAGAAAAAGGGGTGCCTGGGTGGCTCAGTTGGTTAAGCGACTGCCTTCGGCTCAGGTCATGATCCTGGAGTCCCGGGATCGAGTCCCGCGTCGGGCTCCCTGCTCGGCAGGGAGTCTGCTTCTCCCTCTGACCCTCCCCCCTCTCATGCTCTCTATCTCATTCTCTCTCTCAAATAAATAAAATTTTTTTTTAAAGATTTTATTTATTTATTTGAGAGAGAGAGAATG
>NW_027707801.1:0-335 GCF_054177405.1 Leptonychotes weddellii | reverse complement strand
CTTACTAATTGTGAAGGATCATTCAGGAATATTTTGATTTTACATACTGCAGCTCATAAATGTAAAAGGACATCCAGCCAATGTCATTTCCCTGCACCATTTGTTTGTGATGTGGGCCAGTTTAAAATCATTTGGCCTATTTTTTTTTAAGATTTTATTTATTTAGGGGCGCCTGGGTGGCTCAGACGGTTAAGCGTCTGCCTTCGGCTCAGGTCATGATCTCAGGGTCCTGGGATCGAGTCCCGCATCGGGCTCCCTGCTCCTTGGGAGCCTGCTTCTCCCTCTGCCTCTCTCTCTGTCTCTCTGTCTCTCATGAGTGAATAAATAAAATCTTT
>NW_027707800.1:0-335 GCF_054177405.1 Leptonychotes weddellii | reverse complement strand
AAAAAAGTCTTTTAAAAAATAATTAATTAATCTCTTCCTCTACATACTTTTGCTTTTGTTTCTCTGGAGAGTCGTAATATAGAGTTTAAAATACATTTGTTGAATTGATGAATGTGTACCTAATCAATCTCTTTGAGGAAGATGAAATTGAGAGAAGTTAAGGGATTTGCTTAAGGATTTGCTTAAGGACAGCCACCCAGTAAAGAGATGGAATTTGAACTCACTTTCTTTCCAAGCCTAAGTCCTGGCTCTCTCCCAAGTATGCTGACTCCAATGCCCAGTAGAAATAGAACCCAAGGTAAATAAATCTTGATGGACTCTTGAGCAATGGAGAA
>NW_027707799.1:0-335 GCF_054177405.1 Leptonychotes weddellii | reverse complement strand
CGTACCCTCCCCAGTGTCTATCACCCAGTCACCCCATCCCTCCCACCCCACCCCCCACGGCAACTACATTATTTTAAAGATTGTTTCCCTTTTTCTTCCTCAGCAAATTCCTTTGCAACTGAATAGTCCCAAATCCATTTCCGAGACTTTCTCTGACTTTTAAAATCTGCTTCCGCTTTTCAGAGACCGGAATTTACATCTGATTTTCTATGGCATTAGTTTCACCAAATCTAGGGAAGATACCAGGGCTGCCAACCTTGGCTACTTCTATCTAGGACTATTTCTCCCAATTTTTCTGTCATTTCCTTATCTTCAAAATCTGTTGTTTCTTATTG
>NW_027707798.1:0-335 GCF_054177405.1 Leptonychotes weddellii | reverse complement strand
GAGAGCACATGAGAGGGGGTGGGGTTGGGAGGGTCAGAGGGAGAAGCAGACTCCCTGCCGAGCAGGGAGCCCGATGCGGGACTTGATCCAGGGACTCCAGGATCATGACCTGAGCCGAAGGCAGTCGCTTAACCAACTGAGCCACCCAGGCGCCCCAGAAATTGCTTTAATCTTGAAAATATTATTTGAGACATTTCTTATGGTGTTATCCTATATACAAATATAGTATGTTAATTAATAAATATTATTTTTCTATCTAGTATTTTATTTTGAGAAAACTAATACAGTTGACAAATCTAAAAAAAAAAAGCACCTTTAGAAGTCAATAATGTACA
>NW_027707797.1:0-335 GCF_054177405.1 Leptonychotes weddellii | reverse complement strand
AGAAGGGGACCTAAGAAAATATGAAGGTTTAATGAGATAATGGTACTATGTACCACCAGCAGCAGCAGAGTAAAAGGGAAAACAGTGGTGAAGTTGGAGGAGGAAAAAAAGGCTATAAAACAGGCTAGGAATCTGGCTTGTCTCTGTGTGGAGGACTAAGACTCTATTTATAATACCAGCATTTCTACCATTGTGATGGAAATGGGGGAGGCTTGTAGTTTAACTAAGGCATTCAGATTAAAAGGATATATGTGGGAAGGGTGAAGTGGAAGGGGGTCTCAGTCCCAAAGAGAATTAAAGGCCAAGATCTAACTAAAGCATAAAATGACCAACTA
>NW_027707796.1:0-335 GCF_054177405.1 Leptonychotes weddellii | reverse complement strand
GTGAATCTATTATTTAAATGAAGTAAAGGATTATATGGTTCTTTATGCAGAAAATATATCTCGTTTCTCTTACTTTATTATCTCATTTGGTTTTAGATGAAGGATGTCAGACTTTATAATGAGGAAACCCAATCTCATTTTCACCAAGATTGCCCAAATTTAATACGTGTGCTTCAAGCTTTAGTATCCTTCTAAGTAATAATCTGCTAAGTGTCTTATTTTTTTGTTTGTCAAATGTGGGCAAGGGCATTGTGAAGCTTATACTTTTGCTGTGTTCAATTGCCTGTAACAATATTAATTGAAATTACTATAGTTTTCTATGATATTAAAATTTG
>NW_027707795.1:0-335 GCF_054177405.1 Leptonychotes weddellii | reverse complement strand
TATGCACTTTTTAAAAGATTTTATTTATAAGTAATCTCTACACCCAGTGTGGGGCTTGAAACTACAACCCTGAGGTCAAGAATCACTTGCTCCACTGACTGAGCCAGCCAGGCACCCCAAATTACACACTTTAAACGAGTGCATTTATGTACATAAATTATTTCTCAGTAAAGTTGATGTGTTAAAAAGGGGGGGGGGGGGAGCTGATTCCTGCACAGCAGAAGCTCCAGTCAAGGTTCCAGAGAGATATGTCCAGTTCCTATAGCACTATTTTTGGAAAAGACTATCTTTTCCCTATTGAATTACCTTGGTACTTTTGTTGAAAAGCATTGAAC
>NW_027707794.1:0-335 GCF_054177405.1 Leptonychotes weddellii | reverse complement strand
AGCCTGGTGATGGGTATTAAAGAGGGCACGTTCTGCATGGAGCCCTGGGTGTTATGCATAAACAATCAATCATGGAACACTACATCAAAAACTAATGATGTAATGTATGGTGAATAACATAACAATAAAAAAATTTAAAAAAAATAGGCACCTAAAAAGATGGAAAAGTTGGTTTTAGAGAGTAAAGTTCAAGTGTTCTGTCTAGGCCATCTTGAGTTTAAATATCCTAGAGACACTGAGAGATTATTAATATCATTGTCCTTCTCTTGTTAGAATATCGAAGTCCTACAATATGGGGGCTTTCTTTGTGCTCCATGTTGTAATAAGTTCCACTT
>NW_027707793.1:0-335 GCF_054177405.1 Leptonychotes weddellii | reverse complement strand
TTCCTGAGAGGAGACGAAATCCAGGTCTCCTACTCCTCCACCATCTTGCTCTGCCCCCAATTTATTTCTTGATTTGCATTTCACCACTTATAAACACCCTGGGAAAACCTCATCTGGTACAAAGCACCCTGTCCGCGCTCAGTTACAAAATGATTTCGTGATTTATTGGAACAATTGAAAATGACAGTGAAAAGAAGCACTTTTTTGCTGCTTTTTTTTTTAGTGTTCCATGCAGTTGGCATTTTCTACTCCTTGGCATTTATATTACTTCCATATACAGGGCAGAGAGTTAGGGTTACTCTGTGGGCCATTTGACAAATGGCTGTGTCTCTTCA
>NW_027707792.1:0-335 GCF_054177405.1 Leptonychotes weddellii | reverse complement strand
GACAATAACCCTGTGACAGTTGGCCCAACGGCCAGAACTTGATCCATAACTGACAGCTTCCCTAATTTTGTCCCCACTGCCAACCTAGGACCCACCCTGGGAAGCCAAATCCGCCCCCGAGCCAGTGGTAAGGGCGACCCTCCTTGCGAGCCCAGTTCGGCTTCCCAGTGCCCGCGGCCTCTCAGGGTGCCCGGCGCTTCCCGATCTTCCCTTTCCCACATGGAGCTCCTCGTCCGCCTGCCTTTGGGTTTCTGCCCCATGAGGCTGAGCCTGGCCCCTCCCCTGGGGCTGCAGGCTCTGAGTGAGTACACAGCCTCCGCCTGTCTGGCCCTGGG
>NW_027707791.1:0-6009 GCF_054177405.1 Leptonychotes weddellii | reverse complement strand
CAACCCTCCACATGCAGAAGAATGAAACTGGACCATTTCCTTACACCACACACAAAAATAGACTCCAAATAGTTGAAAGACCTCAATGTGAGACAGGAGTCCATCAAAATCCTAAAGGAGAACACAGGCAGCAACCTCTTCGACCTCAGCCGCACCAACTTCTTCCCAGAAACATCGCCAAAGGCAAGGGAAGCAAGGGCAAAAATGAACTATTGGGACTTCATCAAGATAAAAACGTTTTGCAAAGCAAACAGTCAACAAAACCAAAAGACAACCGACAGAATGGGAGAAGATATTTGCAAATGACATATCAGATAAAGGGCTAGTATCCAAAATCTATAAAGAACTTATCAAACTCAACACCCAAAGAACAGTCTAGAACCTTTTAAAGGAAATGCTCACTCCAGTCTTTTAATAAAATGAAAAGGTTCTGGATTTAATAATATGAAACAGAAAAATTATTCTATTACCCCAGAAACTTCCAGCTACTTTGTTCAGATATTGGTTGGATGGTAGGGGCTGGGGGTAGGGGTAGGGGGAGCATGGGGATTTGTCCTGTTACATCTCTGAAAATTCAGGTGCCTCCTTTGACTCTAATACCTCAGAAGAATAATATGAGGGAGCTTTGGCAGGGCAATTCTTGAATCTCTCTATAGTATATACAGTATAAAGGTAAATGTCCTTGGATATAGAACACTATTTCCAGGGCCACTGTGAATTCAATGACTAAGGCAACATGTCCCTTACTGGACTTTGTTCTTTTAATTTCTCTCCTGCCCTCTCCCTGGCCCCATATATGAGGATGGGGAGCAGAGGACATAGAACTGATGGATGGAGATATGGTGGAGGGAAGGAGGGTGGTGCAGCTGATGTCTGATACATCAATTCGATTCACTATTTTATCACCCAGAGAACAGAATTCCAAGATTTCTCATCATGCCCAGAGAGTATTCTCTTTTTTTTTTTTTTTCCATAAAAGGAATCTAAGAGGCTTTTAGAGGAAACCAGCACTTACGTGTTTCAATGAACTGAAAATCTACCTAAATGAATGGTGAGAGAAAAACCTAATATACCGTAGCCACCCAAATTTCACGTAAACAAATTCCTCCTTGAAGGCACTGGGCTGTGTAACACAGTAGAATCCCTATTTGACTGCCAGATTCAAAATGAAATAAGAACAAAGGTAACATTTCCAGGCTATGAAATGGTACTGCTAGGAGACGTAAAAAATAATAGTAATAATAAAAGGAATGAGTAATCAAGTCATTAGATGTTCCATAACTCTGATACTGCAATCCACATGTGTACAACTGCAACCATTTCTTGCTAATTCTGACCGCTCTGATGTTTCAAAGGCCCATTTATTCATTTATCTCCCTCTGTGGCCAAATTACTATCACTTGCAGATCTCTCTCCTCAGTTTTGTTTCTCGCATTTCAATCATGTCCAATATACAAACAGAAGGGGTAGGTGTTTGGATCAATGTAGCTTAATTATAATCCGGCTTCTTAAATCTTGCTCATTTTCTTTTTCATTAATTCCAACCACACGAGACAGTTGGGCACTGACTGTTGCATGTATATTCTAGTCACTAATTTTTTTGAGTTACAGATCTACGGCTTGCTTGTCGATTTTGAAAGCAAAGGAGAAAGTCCTTTTGATTTCATTTTAGATTGCACAACTAAAATGAGCTTACAAGCATCTTTTTCTCTCTTCCCAATCCTCTTGCTTTCATTGTGAAGACTACGATAAAATAAAAACACAAATGTAAAGAATTATTGGTTTAAATGTTTTTGGTCTGTCTTTCAAGCTATCTTTTGATGTTTGCCTCTAGAACTCCAATGTTGCAGCCACCACGGCTTGAAGTATTTCCCCCACCGCTTGTGCCATTTCAAACATTCTCTTAGTATTAAAACAAATCAGAATCAGAGGTATCTAATTGTGCTGGTTTTGATTTTGTTAATACAAAGTGAAAGATTAAAATGGAGCAGTAACAGCAAAAACATTTCTTAAAGTGGCAGTCACGGCTAACCATTAAAGACAAAGAAGCTGAAAAACCAAACCTTAAAAACTTCAAAAAAATGACCCCAAAAAAAGGTTTTTTTCCAGGAAAGTACAATCATGACAGAGGGTGGCTTTATAACCTTTTTATAAAAACGTTACCATTTGGCAAAAGGCGCTCCTGCGAAGGTTTTCAAATAAATCCTAACTGGTTCCCCCTACAACATTTACAAGCTCACATATTATAGCTGTCACTTTTGGTGGCAGTTGGCAAGTTTTGCAGTGGTCTGGGTGCTTCCCCGACATGGCTCTTCTCTGGTCTTGCTTTCTCAACTCTTTGCATGCTCTTCTGATTCTCCAGTTACTTCCAGGGCTATACACCAGCTTTCCCTTTCTATAGCTCCATCATCATCACATCTGCAGGGCAACAGTCCCAGATGTCCCCACCCCCCACCCCAAGATCCTTCAGAGAATCTGAAACTGTGCATCATTTGAACCAAAGGGATCTGTTCAGACTGTGCTCTTTTAAGCTACCCAGCACTTCCTTTTTGATAATGATAATTATTATTCCAGATCTCACAGAAGACTGTTGCTGGGGATGCTGGTATGAACAGGTAGAACTTTCCCTGTTCAATGCATACCAAAGTCAGTCATTAGTAGAAATTATAGCAAAATCTCCACCTTCCCTTACAATCTTAATTTCAAATGTTTTCAGGCATTATGCCATGCCCCTTCTCTCTAGTGATCACTCTCTCTTCCCCTAAGCAACTGGGCGGGGTGGGGGGGTGGGTAGGCAGGCTGACTTGCCAAGGTAAGAGAAGTCTTTCCAGGAATTGCTGAGTCCATGGATTTTACCCACTGGCAGAAAGTTAAGAGGGAGAGCTTCCTTCATATACTTTTGTGTTTACCTTTCAATGTAAATTGATCACTGGTAAGCTGAAGTCTGATGCACACCTTGGCATGACATGGTCACCTACCAACCTCTGAGGCAAATTTTTCAATCCCCAAATTGGGAAATGTGGTTTCACCACAGGAAATTGAGCCTTTGGACGACGTGTCATAATTAATACCAGTGATGCATTCAATCATAATTGTATTCATTTAACTAATGGGAAGAGTAATGTTTGCAGTGAAATACAATGGGGAGACAGGAACTGGCCAGACAGGTAGGTGGAAGAGGACCATTTTGAAAAAAAAGAACAAAAAATATGAAGACAGAGATGGAGGGGTGTGTGGCACATTTATAGACACTACACGAAGCTCATTATTACATGATTGCAAAGGGCCGCAAGATGAGTGTCAAGGATGAAAATGGATACAGAGGCAGGGGACAGATCATCAAAGGCTTTGTGTATTGAGCCAACGAATGAAACATTTCATCCAGTAGGAGAGTGGATGAAGGAATTTGAACTGGAGTGGGAGATGCCCTGATTTGTACCTTACAAAAATGGCTGGGGGTGGTGTAGGAGAATGGACTGGAAAGGGGCAAGGCTGGAAGCAAGAGCACGTGCAGAAGTCGAGGTGACAAATTATGGAGGGCCTCAACTAAGAATGTGACAGTGGGAATGCAGAGAAAGGGCAGACATTTTGGGAAAATGTTAGGAAGAGAGAATTGGCAGAGCTTCAGGACTAATAAAATGTGAGCCATGACAGAAGAGGCTTTCATAATTAATGGAGACTACGTTGACCCTCCGATATAAAGCTGGCCATCTGCCTATATATCAAATCCATTTCCCTCTCAGGTACTCAAGGACTTTGCTTCCCTGAGTATACAACCTCTCTATCCTTATTTTATCTCCCTTTACTGAATCATTCCTATCAGCACACAAACATGCTACAATAGCTCTTAAAAAAAAACAAAACTAAACAAAAACCTTTCTACTCCTCTTTTCCCCCCAAGCACTGCTTGATTTCTCTGCTCCCTTTTGTAGCCGAATGTCTTGTGTGAGTTGTTCATAACTGTTTCGCATTTTGTCACCCCCCAATCTCTCTTGAACTCACTCCACACAAGCTTTTGTCCCCAACACTATTCAAACTTCTCTTGCCAAGGGTCCAGTAAAAATAACTTTGACTCTATCGCACAGGGCACACCTAAAGACAGCGTAGGCACAATTCAGTGCAGTCTTGCTCAGAGATGTGTAGTATTTATACTCTGGCACCTGCAGCAGTGGTTAAGGGCCATCTAGGAAGGGTGGGGAGATAATAAATTCCCGAGCATTCCTGGCTCTCTTTGTGAGAGGCAAAGCAGGTTGCTGAAACTAGAGGCCAGTCCTTTTACAAAAGACGTAGGTGTTGGCTGTTAGAAGAGAGTACAAAAGCCAGTGTTCACAAAAATGGCATAAGGAAGGGGAACCCAAAATGTGGTCCCCAGACTGGAAGTATCAGAATTGCCTGGGAATTTGTTGGAAATAGAAATACCCTACTTCTCCAAATTACAAGCCCTCCGGGTGACTCTAATGTACATTATGGTTTGAAGACCACTTCATAAAATCTTTGTGATGAAAGCATAACTACATTATCCTTTTTTTATAGATAAGGAGAGTCCAGGAGATTTTGACCCCATTATTTTAACACCACAATAGTGTGACTCCACATTTGTGAATATAAACTTTAAATCAAAATTATAACATGGATGAATTTTTTTTTTTAAAGATCTTATTTATTTGAGAGAGAGAGAGTGAGAGAGAGAAAGAGCACAAGAGGGGGGAGCGGGAGAGGGAGAAGCAGACTCCCTGCTGAGCAGGTAGCCCGATGCGGGACTCGATCCCGGGACTCCAGGATCATGACCTGAGCCGAAGGCAGTCGCTTAACCAACTGAGCCACCCAGGCGCCCCATGGATGAATTTTTAATCAAGAAAATATTTCCTACAGCAAGCTATATTACATCAATTTAATTTCTTGATGATTTTTTTATACATTACACTTAAGTCTTTTACTACTCACTTAAATTAATTAATATCACTGGGAATAATACAATGCACTATTACTTTATAAAGAAAGTTTTCATTGGTCAATAAAAACTTTCATTTTGTCTAAATCAAACTTTTATGGTCATAGATTTAGCTAGACTGAAATTTGTTTTGTGGTGATTATTTTTATAAAGTCAATTATTTTCCAGGCCAAATTTTACAAAACTACATTTTGTCAATAAGAGTTCATTTCTCAATTTTTAGTTAGAAGCATATTTTATAGTGACCAGTTTGAAATATTATCCATTTTATTTCATGTAGATTAGTTCTACAAGTTAAAAATTGGATAAAATACTCGATGCTTATCCTTGTTTCTCAGTAAACCATGCCATAAAAATTATCATCATCACAGAAGTACCCTATTGTCAAAATTCCCCACCCATCATAAATTATTTAGTGCATGCAGTTTTTCCATAACTTCTTATCCTTGAGAGATTACCTTAAATGTGTATTTCTAATCTCTTCCAGAATTGATCTAGTATGTTTTGTCAATGTAGAATGTGAGAAGCTGTGCTCTCAGAATTCTGCTGGCTTAAGACAATGTGGAACTTCAACAAAGTGGTTTATTCTTGTTGTTTACTGAGTGCAAATAACAAACAGATTTAAAAATACAGAGGAAACAAGGGGATTACTGAAATTTTCCACAACGTATGCACCCAATCTCATGACTTCCCTCTCTCTCTCTCACTTGCTTTGGCAGCAAGAACAATTATAAAGTAAAAATAATAATTAAATTTAAAGCTTATGCAGTGTTCTCCGTATGGCAGGCATTGTTCAAGTCCTCTATATTTATTAACTCATTTAATCTTCTAAATAACCATGAGTTAGGTACAATAAACAGCACTTTATTGATGTGAAAATTAAGCCTTAGAGAGGTTATGTAAAACCCAAATCTCCAATCTAGACAATCTATAAGTAGAGACCGTCTCTTAATGGCTATGTTATACTTCATAGACAAATAAGAAAGAAAAATAGCCAGCTGATTCATTTTCCAGGGATGACAGCTCCCTCTCATTCTCTTTCCTCTTTTCCTTTCTGC
>NW_027707790.1:0-335 GCF_054177405.1 Leptonychotes weddellii | reverse complement strand
CAAAATCAAGAAAGTGGAAAGACAACCCACAGAATGGAAAGAAATATTCACATATCATATGTCTGATAAAAGACTTGTGTCCAGAATATACAAAGAACACTTGCAAATCAACAGTAGAGCAACACATACTTCAATTAAAAAAAGATGTGAATAGACATTTATTTACTTGAGAGAGAGAGAGCACACAGAAGGAGAGTAAGAGGGAGAAGCAGACTCTCTGCTGAGCAGAGAGACCAACTCGGGGCTTGATCCCAGGACCCTGAGATCATGACCTGAGCCAAAAGCAGACACTTAACCAACTGAGCCACCCAGGCACTCCAGTAAATAGACATTTC
>NW_027707789.1:0-335 GCF_054177405.1 Leptonychotes weddellii | reverse complement strand
TTATTATTCAGATCAGCAGTTCCCTGATGTGGTCCCTAAACCAACAACATCAGCATTAGCTGAGAACTTAGTGGGAATGCAAATTCTCAGGCTCTACCCCAGACCTACTGAACCAGAAACTGTGGGGATGGGGTCCAGCAATCTGTTTTAGCAAGCATGCCGGGCAATTCCGGTGCACACTGGCATCTGGGAACCATAAGTATGGAGCAGATTAGCTCCTTTGGAGAACAGATCTGCTCTCTGCACTCTGGGCTCTGGTTTGCTCTGCTCTAGCAATCTCCACTCTTCCATCTGCTCTCAACTTTCAAATATGTAAAGTCTGTTCTAATGGCCTC
>NW_027707788.1:0-335 GCF_054177405.1 Leptonychotes weddellii | reverse complement strand
AGAGAGGGAACACAAGCAGGGGGAGTGGGAGAGGGAGAAGCAGGCTTCCCGCCGAGCAGGGAGCCCGATGTGGGACCCGATCCCAGGACTCTGGGATCATGACCTGAGCCGAAGGCAGACACTTAACAACTGAGCCATCCAGGCGCCCCTCTTTGGTTCTTTTTTCATAGCTTTATTTCTTTGCTAAGACTTTCTAGTTTTTTTTTCATTTGTCTCAAGAGCATAATTGCTAGTTGAAACATTTTTATGATTGCTGCTTTACAGTCCTTGTCAGATAATTCCAACATCTGAGTCATCCCGCTGACATCTGCTAATTGTCTTTTTTCACTCAAGTT
>NW_027707787.1:0-335 GCF_054177405.1 Leptonychotes weddellii | reverse complement strand
CCATACGAGAGAGCTCTGTACCTCCCTCCCCATTTTGTTATAAACCTAAATCTGCCCTAAAAAAGGCATTTAAAAAATCACCAGGAATGGTGGCTCTAAGTTCAAAGAGCATATAGCCCCATGTACTACATCAGCATCATCTACTGTTCTTTAACTCCTGAGACGGGTTCACAAACCTGGGCCACGGCTCTTGAAACAGCCACGGTTGATTTCAAAACCTCAGAATGCAGTCACTACAATGCCCCCCAGCATTACGGTCTCTCCAGCTCTCTTCAAATGCAAGGGGAGAATCCCGAAATCTCTCCTCAGATGCTCTGGGCTTTCAATGCCTTTTT
>NW_027707786.1:0-335 GCF_054177405.1 Leptonychotes weddellii | reverse complement strand
TAAAATATGGAGTTAAAAAAAAAAAAAGTCTACTGAGTGCCTAACCAGGTTCCAGGCTCTGTCCTGATCTATTCTTCTTCATGATCTCATTCCTCACCACCATCTTCACAACCTCCCACCAGTGGTCTCGGGGGGCTGAAGGGGAAGTTCAAGCACCGTGGTGGACCTCCATGGAGAACTCACAATGAAAGGCACAGAACCAATGTGTGTTGAAGAAGGCACAAAGAAATGGAAAAGCATTCCATGCTCATGGATTGGAAGAAAAAATATTGTGATAATGTCTATGCTACCTAGAGCAATCTACACATTTAATGCAATCCCTATCAAAATACCAT
>NW_027707785.1:0-335 GCF_054177405.1 Leptonychotes weddellii | reverse complement strand
ATGGACTCTGAAAAACAAACTGAGGGTTCTAGAGGGGAGGGCAGTGGGAGGATGGGTTAGCCTGTTGATGGGTATTGAGGAGGGCACGTTCTGCATGGAGCACTGGGTGTTATGCACAAACAATGAATCATGGAACACTATATCAAAAACTAATGGAGTAATGTATGGTGATTAACATAACAATAAAAAATTTAAAAAATAAAAAATAAATAAAAATAATTAGTCCCTTATAGACAAGTAAAAGAATATTTCTTTTTTAGAACCAGAATTAGCTTTCCAAGTAATTTCAGTTATTTCTTGGTATCTTTAGGGAGGATGGGAATAGATTGGATTCT
>NW_027707784.1:0-335 GCF_054177405.1 Leptonychotes weddellii | reverse complement strand
TGTGAGGTGCCAGGACCTAGTGGGCACTTGACCCAGGGGAGCATCACCAGGCCAAGAGGAAGGGCTGGGGGTCCTTGCCTAGAGCCAGGCCAGTGCCGAGGTTCAGGGAGGCCCAGCCAAGTACAGACTACGGTCCCGACCCTGCCTTGCTGACTCCGCCCCTGGGATCCCCGGGACCCTCTGCGACTTGTGCCCACTCCCGGGGGAAGGGGGGACACCCTGGCCGTCTGACATCCTTCCTGTTTGCAGACGGAGGCTCCTCTGCTGCTCCGGCCCTACCTGGCCGACATGACTCTGTCCGAAATCCACGCCGTCATGACCGGAGGCTGCATGCA
>NW_027707783.1:0-335 GCF_054177405.1 Leptonychotes weddellii | reverse complement strand
TCTTCCCAACTTGATCTGTAGAGTCAACGCAATCACAGTTAAAATCCCAGCAAGTTATTTTGTGGCTAGGAGAAGAAGAATACTATTGAAGGAGAAGAATAAAGCTGCAGGACTAGAACTACCCAACTTCAAGACTTACTATAAAACCATAATAATCTAGACAGTGTGGTACTGGCAGAAGAATAGACAAATAAATCAAAGGAACGGAATATAGAGCCCAGATATAGACCCACATAAATATAGTCAGCTGCTCTTGACACAAAAATAAAGGCAATATATTTGCAATGACGTGGATGGAACTGGAGGGTATTATGTTGAGTGAAATAAGTCAAACA
>NW_027707782.1:0-335 GCF_054177405.1 Leptonychotes weddellii | reverse complement strand
CCTTTTCTAAACAGATTTTGAGCAAATTGCGAGATGTGAGCTATGAATTGTAAATTATGAAATTGCTAATGCCATATCCCTCATGTTCCCCATCTTGTTTTGGAGTTTCTCTAGTCCTGTGCTAATTAACCACTAGCCCCATGGGGCTACTGAGCATCTGAAATGTGGCTAGTCCAAACTGGGGTGTGCTTCAAGTGCAAAGTACACTCCAGATTTCAAAGGCCGAGCACAAGAAGAGCATAAAAAAGATCTCATTGGGGCGCCTGGGTGGCTCAGTCGTTAAGCGTCTGCCTTCGGCTCAGGTCATGATCCCAGGGTCCTGGGATCGAGCCCCG
>NW_027707781.1:0-335 GCF_054177405.1 Leptonychotes weddellii | reverse complement strand
CTCTCTCTCTCTCTCAATAAATAAATCTTTAAAAAAATAAGAACACCAGTCCTAAATATCTAATCACAAGGGATGCCGAAGACATAAACTTAGCAAGTTATTTTAAAAGACAACACAAAGTATCAATATTATCACGGCAAAGATTTGAAAATTTGGAGTCAGGGTAGGGAGAGAAGAACTGAAAATATTCTCTGAAATCATGCAATTCGAATTACTGATGTCTACAAACAGCATTTCACACCTGTATAAAAGGCATTTCATACTCTGAAATGTTTTCATGTTCACCATCTCATTGATTTTTAAGCCAACCTAGTAATGAAGATAATAAGCTTTTT
>NW_027707780.1:0-6010 GCF_054177405.1 Leptonychotes weddellii | reverse complement strand
CTGTCGTTTCCTGACTTGTAAATTTTAGCCATTCTGATTGGTGTGAGGTGGTATCTCATTGAGGTTTTGATTTGGATTTCCCTGATGCTGAGCGATATTGAGCACTTTTTCATGTGTCTGTTGGCCATTTGGATACTCCTATATTTTTATCTGAGGGGTTGATAGTTTTAGCTCTGTCTTAATATTAAGTCTTTTGATCCATGGCCATGGGATGTATTTTTATTTATGTAGATCTGTAATTTCTTTTATAACTGATTTTGCAGTTTTCATAGTGTATATTTGCTCTCTCTAAAAAAATGTATTCCTAACTATATTACTGTAGTACTATTAGAAATTGAATTACTTATATAATTTTATTTTAAGATAATTTATTGGTGGTTTTTATAAATGAAGTTTAGTTTTATATATTGGTCTTATACTCTATACATTTGCTTAATTTATTAGTTCTAATAGTTTTTTTAGTGGATGCTTTGGATTTTTCTATATATATAAAGCTATGTTTTCTCAACGTAGAAATGATTTTGCTTCTTCCTCTTTTATCTGAATGCATTTTATTTAATTTTCTTGCATAAATGCTCTAATTAGAACTTCTTATAAAACTCTGAATAAAGGTAATGAGAGTAGACATTCTTTTACTTTTTGACCTTAGGAAGAAAACAGTTGGTCTTTTACCATTAAGTATGATGTTATTTAGTCCTTACCAATCTGAGGTTCATCCTAGACTAAACTTAATGTTTTTCATATAGAATGCTTTTCAATTTTTATCACAAATTACCAATATTTTCCCAAAGTTTTATCTGACATTTAGTTTTATTTGTAATTTTTATTGAAGTACAGAAAAGAAGGCATCTTATTTTCTGTTTAATATTAAAATATGCACTTGCTGGGCGCCTGGGTGGCTCAGTTGGTTAAGCAACTGCCTTCGGCTCAGGTCATGATCCTGGAGTCCCTGGATCGAGTCCCGCATCGGGTTCCCTGCTCAGCGGGGAGTCTGCTTCTCCCTCTGACCCTCCCCACTCTCATGTGCTCTCTCTCATTCTCTCTCTCTCAAATAAATAAATAAAATCTTTAAAAAAAATAAAAATAAAAAAATATGCACTTGCTGCTTATCTATTTCTCTATTTGTATAGCTTGATCTTGAATTTGGATTTAATTTTACTATATTTATATCAATTATATGAATTTTAACTGAATTTTTATATTAGCTAAGTTTCAAATAACTGGCTCTCTTACAGGATGGCATCTTCATTGATAGATTAAGAATAATCACTATATGGGGCGCCTGGGTGGCTCAGTTGGTTAAGCGACTGCCTTCGGCTCAGGTCATGATCCTGGAGTCCCAGGATCGAGTCCCGCATCAGGCTCCTTGCTCGGCAGGGAGTCTGCTTCTCCCTCTGACCCTCCTCCCTCTCATGCTCTCTGTCTCTCATTCTCTCTGTCTCAAATAAAAAAAAAAAAAGAATAATCAGTATGATTATTATTGTTTTCAATAAGGATGATCCCTATCCCTTATTATTAAAATTTGTATTTTGTTTTATCCTTTTTTTGCATTTTCATATTTAGTGCATTACTACTTTCATAATTATAATATGTATGCATACGTATATATTGTATATAGTTTTTTCCATGAGAAATCCTTTTAAAAGGTAAGTTTCTATTAGAAATATATAGTGACTAATGTAATTCATTCATGAGAAATGAGTTGTTATTTATCTTTTGTTAAATGTAGATTTATTTTTATTCAGAAATACTTTCATATTCACCAACTGAAAAAAATTAAATATTCAAAAGGGATGAAAAATTAGACGGGTCTTAGAAGTTATTTCAAACATGCAACATTTTAAGAGTGACAGTGTGATTTAGCCTTCAGAAGTAATTTACTTATAATTATTACAACCAGAACATAAATATGCCATATATTACTCTTTAGATTTTTGTTTTACAGATTTAACTTTATCTTTATGGGACATGATCTGAGAGAATAAATCCAAATAAATAGCTATCCTAATATTTATAATTAAACTTTATAGCAGGAATAAAAGTAGAATTAATGTCTATAATATTAGAGGCCTATAGTGCAGTCTCTTTTACAATCAAGGAATGTAATTTAGTTGAAATTTATTTTCACCCTCTTTGCCTTTGCTTAATTTTTTAAGATACATAATATTTTAATATTGCCATAAAATTTTTAAACATTTTAAAATTTTTATTTTTATTTTTTATTTTTTTAAAGATTTTATTTATTTATTTGACAGAGAGAGACAATGAGAGAGGGAACACAAGCAGGCAGAGTGGGAGAGGGAGAAGCAGGCTCCCTGCTGAGCAGAGAGCCCGATGCGGGGCTCGATCCCAGGACCCTGGGATCATGACCTGAGCTGAAGGCAGACGCTTAACAACTGAGCCACCCAGGCGCCCCAACATTTTAAAATTTTTAATATTTTACCATTTTTTAACTTATTAAAGAAATAATGTTTTAAAAGATCATGTTCCTACTAACTTTTTTTCCAATTTTAATGATGTTTTGTTTTCATGATAATGTTATCCTAGTAAACCTTTAGTACACGGGGAGTAAATGAGCTTCTAGCTTTGTGTTAATAGACAACATTTTGCCATATTAATGACTACCACCAAAGAATTAACAATATTTTTATTTCGCAAATTCTAATGAGTATATGGCATTTAGTCTTTAGATTTATTTTCCTTTTTGTTTAATGGATATTTCTAAGGCTAATTACCGCTTTTCTATATTTAGTGAGAAGAAGTGCATATGAAGAAAAAAGCACAATGTGATATTTATGAGATGTCAGTACACTGCAAATATAGAAATTCTCTAATTATCTCAGAAATATTCATGAAAATTTCAATGCCTTCCTAAGGATTTGGACTAATTGAGCGAAAGCTGATTACCCTTGCCATAAATTAATATTTGAGAGAGTTCAATTTGCCTCAGTAACAATGCACTGTCAAATTTAGCATCATGTCCTACAAGGGGTTTTTCACTATTAGTTATTATTTTAATCTACAGTTGATTCTCAAATAATTGCTAATGAGAAGTTTGGAGGAGATATCTCGGGGAGTACAATGGTTTTATTGAAATATTTTAATGTTATGGTTAACTATATTATCAAAAGTGTGAGGCATTGAATTTATATTACAAAATATTGTTTTGATACAAGCACAATTACAGGGAGTGTATTATAAAGTACTTAGTATAAGGTTAGAGTTCTGCACAGTCCATCGTTAGGAGGTAGTATTTTCTGTAGAAATGCAAAGTTACACTGTATGTGGTAAGCCCCATATTTCTGAAGTAGTTCCAAATTTTGGCAGACTGACTTCATCAGCACAGTCTCTTAAATGCCATGATAACTGAAATTTTCACCTTTAATAACATTTATTGGGGATCAAGCTATGTTAGTGTAAGTTTACAGCTTCTTTGTTGCCCTAGACATTTATGAGTTACAAGGTATATAATTTTACTTCTAACTGTATAATTTTTCTTCAAGGTAAATAATTAGAGAAAGTTGCTGTTGTCCTATACATATAAAATTAATGTCCCTTTTCCCCTGCGTTCTACTAACTGAAGTTGTTAGCATGCATTTATAACTTCAGAAGATAGACGGATTGAAAAGAAGCACTTTCCCCTTCTCTCAATATGCCTAGGTAAGGCTACTCACCACCAGTGTCAGAGGCAATGATCCTTTGGACCATCCCTGAAGAAATTTGAGAAGTGATTCTCCAAGGCTGGACAGTTTCATTACCATAAAGAATTTCTGATAGGAGCCTGATGTAGAAGATAAAGTCTGACATAAGGATAAAATAGTGAATTGTTAAAATAAAAAACAAACAGTGATAGCCCTGAAACTTCCTCGGGCCGACAAAACCAATTTAGTCGTACAAACAAAGCTTAGTTTAGCTTATTTTGGAAGACGAACTTGATCTTGGTATTTTCTTGTTTATACTTCCGGAAATCATAGGCAAAACACACTGTTTCTCAATGTTGATATGAGGTAACCACTGACCAATTCCCGTTTATTTAAGGAAATTATAATATTTTGACCAATCACTGTGAAGAGTAAGTAGTCACTGCCTCCTCACTATAATAAGCCGCTTCATAAAGATATACCCCTGAGCCTCATACCATGTTTTGGTTTGAGGGCTCCCAGTTAGCAGACTCGTTTTTGCTGTGTGCTCAATAAACTTTTACTAATTCCTACTTCAATGATTCATCGGTTTTACTTCTGTTATTTCTGAACTTTTGACAGGACAAAGAGGCTTATGAAATGAGATGCCAACTCTAGAACACAAGGTAAACAGAGTCACTGTATGAATGGAAAGAGGGGTCAGGAAAAATTGCAAAGACAAGCTAAGGCATAGACAAAGAAGGAGGAGTTGGGATCGATCCAGGAAAACTCTCTGGATGTTCATGTGGTGTCTTTGCCCTACTGATGGATAAGGTCTGAATGGGGCCATTCCTTTTTTGAAAGTGAAGATTTGTCATGACCTCCTGTAACCAGCCCATCCACAATGGTTTTATATTGATTTAGCCACCAGAGCACAGTGACTGCCGTCCATTGTCCCTCTAGCTGTTTCCTAATTGTTTTCAGTCCTCCTTTGCCTCCACATACTACGTTACTTTTTCCTTTCACTTTTCCCAAGATTCTTAGCTTTAGGCCCAATGACATTGTCCTAGAGATATCATCAGTCAATAAGAGTGTTCTTTGTCTTTCCACTTAATGAACCAATGAATCACTGCATGCCAGGTTTCAGTTCTTCCAGTTTGGAATGTTTACGCTATGTCAAGATCTACTTCTTCACCAAAGTGCTCCTGTTGTATGATCTCTACCATTCATTAAATACAGGACCCGACATTCATCTTAACTACATTGACTGGTCCCTTGGTAGCTCAGATTATTCTGTAGTTTGCATATTGCAAATCATGCTAAATACTACATTATGGATCTATGCAGCATGCACACAGTATGCAGTAAGTCTTATCTGTTATAATGAAGAGCTGAATTTAAATAAGAATAGATTGCGCTGAATTACAACATTAACTGCAGCTCAGGGAGCAAAAAAATGGTGATCAGAGATACACTGATGGGTTACCAGCATATAAATTATGACAATGCAAAATTCATGCTTAAACTAGAAACAACAGCAGAGCCAGCATAATCATAACCAAATCACAAAAGAGAATGTGGTGTAAGTTTAAAATAAATTTTAAATTGAAAACATAGCAAGTTTAAGTTATAGGGCTTCAAACAGCTGTAGTTATCTAATGTACTTAGCAAATATAGAGAGGTGGAAGCATCTGTCAGTTTTCATTTAGCTCTGTTACATGGTTTATCTTAGCATATAAATGAGAGTGGCCTTTGTGATGGATGAGGTGGATCTGGATTTGGATCTAGAGTCTGCTTCTTGCCAGCTCCATCACTTGGATGCTAAGTGAACTTCCCTAAATTAACTTTCTCATACAGAAAATGAGTCTGTTATACCTACATGTATGAGTCATGGTTCCCAGTTGCAAGCAACAGAAACCAAGTTTTGGGAGATTTTTGCAGAAAGTGAATTTGTCACAAGGATTTGGAGTTGTTTCGGTGGGCTGAGCATTACTGATCCAGGAACACCTTTCCAAAGCACACGGCAGAATAAGTCACGTTAGAAGTTGAAGCTTGCAGTTGTTACCTTGCTTGTGGCTAGAGTACACAGTTGCAGCTGCTGGTGCTGGAAACTGTGCTTGGCCTCTGAAACTGCTTCCACTGCTACCTAAGAGCACGTGTTTCTCATTCTTTTATTAAAAATAAAACTTGTTTGGGCGCCTGGGTGGCTCAGTTGGTTAAGCGACTGCCTTCGGCTCAGGTCATGATCCTGGAGTCCCAGGATCGAGTCCCGCATCGGGCTCCCTGCTCGGCAGGGAGTCTACTTCTCCCTCTGACCCTCCTCCCTCTCATGCTCTCTGTCTCTCATTCTCTCTGTCTCAAATAAATAAATAAAATCTTTAAAAAAAAAA
>NW_027707779.1:0-335 GCF_054177405.1 Leptonychotes weddellii | reverse complement strand
CTTTAGGATTTTGATGGACTCCTGTCTCACATTTAGGTCTTTCACCCATTTTGGGTCTATTTTTGTGTGTGGTGTAAGGAAATGGTCCAGTTTCATTCTTCTGCATGTGGCTATCCAATTTTCCCAACACCATTTGTTGAAGAGACTGTCTTTTTTCCATTGGACATTCTTTCCTGCTTTGTCGAAGATTAGTTGACCATAGAGTTGAG
The DNA here is from genome assembly GCF_054177405.1 of Leptonychotes weddellii. Taxonomy (NCBI): domain Eukaryota; kingdom Metazoa; phylum Chordata; class Mammalia; order Carnivora; family Phocidae; genus Leptonychotes; species Leptonychotes weddellii. The sequence goes on along the minus strand of NW_027707779.1, from coordinate 126 downwards.
GGTCCTAGCAAAAGAAACAGTCAACAAAACCAAAGACAACTGACAGAATGGGAGAAGATATTTGCAAATGACATATCAGATAAAGGGCTATTATCCAAAATCTATAAAGAGCTTATCAAACTCAAC
>NW_027707778.1:0-335 GCF_054177405.1 Leptonychotes weddellii | reverse complement strand
TCTCTCTCTCTCTAACAAATAAGTAAAATCTTTAAAAAGTAATTCTTAGACTCCTATGTTGCTGGCTTTTGAAACTTCTTTTGTTGTTACTCCCCACTGGATGGAGTTTGCTATCACTTCTATAAAGCCTTGTCCTCAAGGGTGCAGGACAAATCAGCTCAATCTGAGTCACATGCCCACCCCTGTGACAAATGGGAACAGAATACTACATATAGTTGAATGGTTCAAACAAACCATTTGTAGTGGGAAGAAAACATTTCCACAAAGAAAAGATACTGGTAGAATAAAACAAATGTATGCTTACCACCTGAGTAAAAGAACAAAAAGGCAAAGAT
>NW_027707777.1:0-335 GCF_054177405.1 Leptonychotes weddellii | reverse complement strand
ATGTGCTATGGTGAGCGCTGTGAATTGTGGAAGACTGATGAATCACAGACCTGTACCTCTGAAACCAATAATACATTATGTGTTAAAAAAAAAAAATGATAGTAGGAAGGGAAAAATGAAGGGGGGAAATCAGAAAGGGAGATGAACCATGAGAGGCTATAGATTCTGAGAAACAAACTGAGAGTTCTAGAGGGAGACGGGTGGGGGGGATGGGTTAGCCTGGTGATGGGTATTAAAGAGGACACGTACTGCATGGAGAACTGGGTGTTATATGCAAACAATGAATCATGGAACACTACATCAAAAACTAATGATGTAATTATGGTGATTAACAT
>NW_027707776.1:0-335 GCF_054177405.1 Leptonychotes weddellii | reverse complement strand
CCGCCTGGCTACCTCCTGTGATTTTCTTCCATTGTAGTTGGACAGTTTGCTCCATCCTCATGTCCTAACTCGTGTGTGTGAGGTTCATTTATTTGGGCTTTGTTTTTAACATGAGCACCATTTTAACGTTTCTCAGTAGTTTCTGTCCTACAGAAAAGTTGGAAAACTCTACAGATGACATCCCTTCACCCAGATTCCCCAGTTGCCCGCATTCCTGACATTTACTCCCACCATTTCTTTCTCCATGTGTGTGTCTCTCTCTCTTTCTCTCTCGTTGAAGAATAGTGGGGCAGCATGACATAAATATTGGAGTGTGTTCTGCCTCTCCTCCCAAA
>NW_027707775.1:0-335 GCF_054177405.1 Leptonychotes weddellii | reverse complement strand
TGTGCGGCTTATGAGTTGCAGATGGTGGTCCCATTTGACCACATGCAGAAACTAAAACTCCCTGCTGTTCTCCACGGATGTTTTTCCCAGGCAGAGAGGAGAGAATGCTCACGTTGGTTGGTCTCTGTGTCAGTGGTGGTGAGAGCTGGAGCTCCGTGAGGCTCTTGGGATTGGATAGGGCTGTGGTTGGGGCCTGAGCACTGAGAACCATGATGTTACTAGGGGATTTGAGGGGTGCGTGTTGTCGAGCAGACCCTCCAGACCTCTGTGTGCATCCACATCATCTGACACCCATAGCCTAAATCAGAATCAGAGAAAAGGCAGGGGTGGTGGGT
>NW_027707774.1:0-335 GCF_054177405.1 Leptonychotes weddellii | reverse complement strand
AAAGAATTTCTGATCACTAAACCAACCCTGCAAGAACTATTAAAAGGGATCCTGTAAGTGAAGACAGAGCCCAAAAGTAACATAGACCAGAAAGGAACAGAGACAATATACAGAAACAGTGACTTTACAGGTAATACAATGGCACTAAATTCATATATTTCAATAGTTACTCTAAATGTAAATGGGCTAAATGCCCCAATCAAAAGACTCAGGGGATCAGATTGGATAAAAAAGCAAGACCTATCCATATGCTGTCTACAAGAGACTCAGTTTAGACCCAAAGACACCACAGATTTAAAGTGAGGGGGTGGAAAACCATTTACCATCCTAATGGA
>NW_027707773.1:0-335 GCF_054177405.1 Leptonychotes weddellii | reverse complement strand
GTTAACGTATGGTTAGTGGTCCCAGTCACTACCCAGATCTGAGTGATGTCAGGGGGGGACAGCAGGAACTGAGATGCCAACAGTCACAGGGAGGGGCTCCTGCTAGATAGGAGGCACTCACCTCCATCACCATCACAATATAGACACCCATTTGAAGAGCTAGGTCCTTAACTTAGGATCCCGAAAGCGCTGAAGCTAAGGAGATGGGTAGAAGCCCCCTGAGAGAATTTTTTTTAATTTTTTTTTTAAGATTTTATTATTTATTTGACAGAGAGAAATAGCGAGCAAGAGAGAGAGTACAAGCGGGGGGAGCGGCAGGCAGAGGGAGAAACAGA
>NW_027707772.1:0-335 GCF_054177405.1 Leptonychotes weddellii | reverse complement strand
CTCCACCCATGCTCTGCTGGAGCACCATGTTCTGTCTGTTCTTTGCAACATACCTACTTATGTACCTGCCTCAGGACCTTTGCATTAATGTTTGCTCTGCCTGGAATGCTTCTCTACTCCAGGCTGCCTCCTTCTTTTTTTTTTTTTTTTTTTAAAGATTTTATTTATTTATTTGACAGAGAGAGAGATAGTGAGAGCAGGAACACAAGCAGGGGGAGTGGGAGAGTGAGAAGCAGGCTTCCTGCCGAGCAGGGAGCCCGATGTGGGACTCGATCCCAGGACCCTGGGATCATGACCTGAGCCGAAGGCAGACGCTTAACGACTGAGCCACCCAG
>NW_027707771.1:0-335 GCF_054177405.1 Leptonychotes weddellii | reverse complement strand
CTTCCTATATATGTGACAGATATTGATACCAGTCAAGGAATTCTTTTACACTGTGCCCAGATATGCCCTCAGAGTCACCTCTCAACATTGAACTCTAGACCAGAGTTAGCACATGAACTATAACCTATTGTCACCAGCACAGTAGGCCTGGTGAGTGAACAGAGCTTGTAGAATACACATTGCCTTGTTTCTAGATGCCTAACAGTGTGCTCTGGACAAGAAATAGAAATATGTCAATTAACATAGTTATTAACAGAGAACTTTCAAGTCGTAAGTCCTAGCCGTGCCTCTGAGTAGCTAGGGGATGCCCATTTTCTTCTCTGGGCCTTAGTTTC
>NW_027707770.1:0-335 GCF_054177405.1 Leptonychotes weddellii | reverse complement strand
CAAAATCAAGAAAGTGGAAAGACAACCCACAGAATGGAAAGAAATATTCACATATCATATGTCTGATAAAAGACTTGTGTCCAGAATATACAAAGAACACTTGCAAATCAACAGTAGAGCAACACATACTTCAATGAAAAAAAGATGTGAATAGACATTTATTTACTTGAGAGAGAGAGAGCACACAGAAGGAGAGTAAGAGGGAGAAGCAGACTCTCTGCTGAGCAGAGAGACCAACTCGGGGCTTGATCCCAGGACCCTGAGATCATGACCTGAGCCAAAAGCAGACACTTAACCAACTGAGCCACCCAGGCACTCCAGTAAATAGACATTTC
>NW_027707769.1:0-6010 GCF_054177405.1 Leptonychotes weddellii | reverse complement strand
TGTCACCAAACAATGTTATTACCATCTTGCTATCTTATTCCCTTGCTGTACTTTTCATCTCTGTGACTTTTTCATTTTGTAACTGGAAGTTTGTATCTCATAATCCACTTTATATATTTCACCCTTCTGGATTTCTTCTTTTCCATTTGTTCAGGTGTTTCTGTCATTGTTTTAAATAGGTAGAACCCTATTTTAGTGGATTAGATTGGTAGTCTGGATTTTACTCCTGGATTCCATTTCATTTCTATAAGCTTTAGAATTTGTGTCCCTAAAAAGTCCTTTCTAAGGCTTCTTCCAGTTCAAAACTGTAGGAAGTTGCAGAATATCATGAGTACAGTGCCCAAACTTTTCTAGATTCTGGCCAACATCCTTATTAATATGGACGTCTGTTTGACACAGTTTGCCAGTTTACCAGACTGTTTAACCAAAGTGATATATGTTTGACCATTATGTTAGGTGCCTAGTGTCACTTTTTATTTTTTATTTTATTTTTTTAGTGTCACATTTTAAAGTGTGCCCACTTTAAACTTTTTTCGTTGTTGTTTTGGTGTGTACAAAATGTGCTTCTTGTTATTGGAGTTTGGGTAGTTGAGGCTTTTGGTTCCAGTAACTATATGCCTGAGAAGGAATACTGGGAGTATTAGCCCTTAAGGTCAGGTTGAGGGGTAGAATAAATGGAGCTTCAGCATTTCAGAGGTCACATCCTCCACTTGAAGAATGACAGCATCATCAGAACTTGTAATAAATATTAAATACTGTGAAAACTGTCAGTAATCTTGCTGATTATAGATTGAGGAGATTGGTAAATTATTTGGGAGAATAAAATAGGTCCTACTAATTTACTTAAAATGCCTAATTTATACCTGTGGCATAACAACGGTTATGTGTATCATTGTGGGGAGGTGTTGTATACAGTAATGAAATGAGATTATAGAAAAGAAAATCTGAAGACACTAATTTTTTTTATTGTAAGAGCAGAAGCAGAAATGGACACATATGTCCACTCAGAAACTTGTATACCAGTGTTCATAGTATTATAATAGGTAAAAAGCGGAAATAACCCAAATGTCCACGAACTGATGAATGAATAAATAAAATGTGGTATTTCCATACAATAGAATATTATTTGGCAGTAAAAAGGAATGACATATGGATACATGGTACAAAGGTGGAAGGATCTTGAAAATATTGTTGTGTGAAATAAGTCAGCCAACAAAAAACCATATATTGTATGGTTTAATAAATGTGAAAGGTACAAAATAGGCAAATCTATAGAGACAAAAAGTAGATGTTCCAGGTGTGGGTGGAGATAAGGAAGGGGGAGTGACTACTAATGAGTACTGAGTTTCTTTTAGGGTGATGAAAATGTTCTGGAATTAGATAGTGGTAGTGGTTGCAAATTCCTTTGAATATAAAACATTCAACTGTATACTTTAAGTGGGTGAAATGTATGGTGTATTATTTCTCAAGCTATTTTCTTTTTTACTTTTTAAAAAGAACAGAAGCTGCGTGAAGAGGTATTTTGGTTCTCATGGGTAGTTTGGGGGATCTAGATGAGGGTGGAAGGGCATGGGGAAAATGGGCATTTCTTGGCATTAGTATACTATTATGACACAATGCTATCTTCTTAGTCCACTAGCTACGAATGTAATAGGTTGTGTTTTAGTGGGGATTGTATATGAACCCAGCTTTTTAACGATACCTAGCACTGAGGCTAGAATTGTGCATTATCCAGTTGAGAGGATAAGCTTGCCTTTCTCTTATCTTTGCCTTTTTTGTCTTATTAAATTCAAATGCTTGCGTATTTTCAAGGTAGTGCGTAATTGTGTTCTGCCCATCTGTCCATCCAACACTCTGCTTTGCTCTTTTTGTTCACACCTATTCAAGTTTGTGTCATCTTTCTTTCTTAGCTCCTCTAATTGGAACAGTCCCCTAGTTTCATGTGTGCTTAAAATCCCTTTCTTCCTTAAATGCTTGCTTCTGTGAAGTTTTACTGACTTAAAGATATTGTTTCTTGTGACTTAGTATCTATTTATGTCTTTAAAAATCTATTTTTTACAGCCTTAGTAGTATTTTTTTTTTCAATTCTAGTGTCAGATATTAAATGATACTGAGTGTCTGGCTTTTTTTTTTACACCCTCACCAAAATGTTTTCGCGATTCATCTGTGTTTGTATCTATTAAGTGGTTTGTTTTTAGCGTTTCCTAGTTTTTAGTGTTGCCTGGTGTTCCATTATATGTCTAGACCACTTTCTCCATTCATCTTGCATGGACATTTTGGTTGTTTTCAGTTTGGAGCTATTATGAATAAAGCTACTCTTGTGTATTTGAGTACAAGCCTTTGTGTGGACCTATATTTCCATTTTTCTTGGGTAAATACCAAGGAATGAGATTTCTTATGTTTTACCTTAAGAGAAACTGAAGTATGATTTCAGAGTAATATGATTTTACAATCCCACCAACAATGAGAGTTGCAGTTTCTCCATATTTTCAACACTTTGCGTTGTTAACCTTTTCAAGTTTAGCCATTCTAGTGGATATATACTGGCATTTTATTAAAGTTTTATTTTACATTTCCCTGATGAGTAATGGTTTTAAACATTTTTCATTTGCTTAATAAGGGTATTCATTTGTCTTTTTTGGTGAAATGTTTGTTCAGATCTTTTGCCCATTTTTAATTGGGTTGTTTGCCTTACTGCTGAACTGTTAAGAGATTTCTGTTGTTGTTTTTAAAGATTTATTTATCTGTCAGAGAGAGAGAGTGAGAGAGAGAGAGTGGGTGCACACAAGCAGGGGGAGCGGCAGGCAGAGGGAGAAGCAGGCTCCCCGCTGAGCAGGGAGCTGGATGCGGGACTTGGTCCCAGGACCCTGGGATCATGACCTGAGCTGAAGGCAGACCCTTAACCGAATGAGCCACCGTCCCCTGAACTGTAAGAGATTTTTATATGTTCTAGGTAGAAGTCTTTTTTCATTTTCATTATTGTATTTTGAATATATATATTTTTAAAAGATATTATTTATTTGACAGAGAGACACAGCAAGAGAGGGAACACAAGCAAGGGGAGTGGGAGAGGGAGAAGCAGGCTTCCCTCGCAGCAGGGAGCCTGATGTGGGGCTCGATCCCAGGACCCTGAGATCATGACCTGAGCAGAAGGCAGATGCTTAACAACTGAGCCACCCAGGCGCCCCTTGTATTTTGAATATTTTCTGCCAGTATGTGGCTTGATTTTTATCTCCTTAATGTTGTCTTTCAAAGAGCAGAAGGTTTTAATTTTGATAAAGTACTGCTTGTCAGCCTTCTAAAATTGTCGGTTTTGCCTTCTTTTTGTGGCCTCTGTGATAATCTTTGCCTTACATGGGGCCGTGAAAATTTTTTTGTCCTGTGTTTACTTTTGGGGGTTTTACAGTTTAGCTTTTACCCTTTTTCATAGGGTTGTGATCATTTTGAATTAATTTTAGTGAGTGATATGAGGTAATAATCAAGATTCATTTATTCTGGTGCCATTTGTTGATAAGGCTGCTTCCCATTTAATTATCTTAGTGCCTTTGTTGACTATCATATGACCGTGTGCGTGTGGATTTATTTCTGCATTCTCTATTCTGTTCCCTTTATTTAGGGGGGGGTGTGTGTGTTTTAACAACATGCTGTATCTTCCAACTTTTGGGTTTTTTTCAAAATTGTTTTAGCTATATTATAAATTTTTAAATATCTTTGTGATTTTCTACAAGAACACTTGCTAGGATTTTGATTGGGATTGTGTTGGATCTGTAGATCAGTCTGGGGAGAATCAGTATCACAATAATATTGATCGAGTGTACGAATCTGTGAACATGATATATATCTCCATTTTTTTTAGGTCTTAATTTCTCTCAGTGTTTTCTGTATTCAGGATAATAGTCTTGCACGTATATTGTTAAATTTGTCTTTAAATATTTCATGTTATGGTGAATGGTATTTTTAAAAAGATTAACTTTGCATTTGTCATTATTGGTATATAGAAATTTGACTTTAAAAAAATACTGATCTAGGGCTGGCTCAGTCGGTAGAGCATGCAACTCTTAATCTCAGGGTTGTGGGTTCAGGCCTCATGTTGGGCATGGAATTTACTTGAAAATTAAAAAAATATATTAAGATCTTTATAAAAAATATTGATCTTGTATCCTATACCCTTGCAAAACCCATTTTTTAGTTCCAGACACTTTATTATATATTTTTGGGGATTTTCTGTGTATATTGTCATGTCATGTGTGAGTAGAAGCTGCTTTATTTTTTCCTTTCCAATCTGGATATCTTTTCTCCCCCTTTGCTGCATTATTGCGATTGTTAGGACTTCTAGTAAAATGGTGAATAGAAATAATGGAAGTGTGCATCCTTGCTTTATTTCCAGTTGTATAGGAAAAAGAAAAATCAGTCCTTTTTTTTTTTTTAAAGATTTTATTTATTTATTTGAGAGAGAGAGAATGAGAGAGAGCGAATACATGAGAGGGGGGAGGGTCAGAGGGAGAAGCAGACTCCCTGCCGAGCAGGGAGCCCGATGCGGGACTTGATCCCGGGACTCCAGGATCATGACCTGAGCCGAAGGCAGTCGCTTAACCAACTGAGCCACCTAGGCGCCCGAAAAATCAGTCCTTTATCATTAGCTGTAGGTTTTTGTAGATGCCTTTCATTAGGTTGAAGAAGTTTGCTTCAAACCTAGTTTGTTGAGAGGTATCCCCCTCCACTGTCCCACAAATGGGTATTTTATCATGCATAGATGCTTTTTTACATCTGTTGAAATTAATCATTTTTTTAGTATGTTAATGTAGTGAGTTATATTGATTTTTAGAATACTAAACCAACCTTGCATTCCTGAGACAAACCCCATTTGTACTGCTGTTTAACTTTTTATATATTGCTGGATTTGGCCTGCTTCTATTTTATAAATGATATTTGCATCTGTATAAACAAATGATACTAGTACACATTTTCTTTTTCTTGTGCTCTCCTTACTTTGCTTTGGTGTTGGGATTATTCTGGCCTTATTAAATATGTTAGAAAGTATTTCGTCTTCCTCTTTTTCCTAAGAGAGTTTGTGTAAGACTGATACTGTATCTTTTTTAGATGTTTGAAGATTCACTAGGGAAGCCATCTGGGTCTGGAGTTTTCCTTGTGGGAAGCCTTCTGATTTTGAATTAAAATTTCTGAATTAGGGATGCCTGGGTGGCTCAGTTGGTTAAGCATCCAACTCTTGATTTTGGCTCAGGTCATGCTCTCAGGGTTGCAGGATCAAACCCCGTGTCAGGCACCCTGCTCAGTGGGGAGGGTGCATGAGATCCTCTCTCTCAATCTCCCTCAGCTCCTTCTCCTGCACATGCTCTCTTTCACTCAAATAAATAAAATCTTCAAAAAATTTTCTGAATTAGCCTGGCTGTGGGGATCCTGCACCGCTGGTGAGTGACAGCCTCGCGCGCTGCGGACGGGGCACAGACTCGCAGACCAGTAGCGTCGGGAAAGAACTTTAGGGCAGCCCCCGGGGTGGAAAACCAGACCGGCGGGGTCATGTGCACGCGAACCGCAGCCCCCCCCCCAGACAGAAACCGGAGCGACGGTTGCGCGCACGCAAACTGCAGCCTCCCAGATGGAAACCCAGTGCACCGGGGTCACGCCGGTGAACTGCAACCCCCGGGGTGGGAACCCCCAGCGGCGGAGTCGCACGCGCGCAAACTGGGAGCGGCTGGCGGTTTTAGAAGCACGAAGGGCAGAGATGTGCCCCGACCTGGAGGCAGGACTGGGGGCGCTGCGGACGGGTGCACAACCCAGGATGCTGCAGTTTATAGCAGCACCGACAGAAACGGAGACAGTGTGGCCTGGAGAGCTCACTGAAGAATAGACTGAGGTCTCTCTGCTCTGAGGCAGAGGGTTGGAAATGGTCTCTGACGCGGAAAGGTGCCAGAGAACAAAAGCCCCAAAGACTGATTCCCACTGAGCCCATCCCCCGCCACAGGGGCGCAGGGCAACTCCGCCCAAACAG
>NW_027707768.1:0-335 GCF_054177405.1 Leptonychotes weddellii | reverse complement strand
GGCAAGGGCGGGGCAATTCTGCCTCCAGCAAAGACATTGGGAACCATGGCAACAGACCCCTCTCCCAGAAGATCAGCAAGAACAGCCAGCCAAGACCAAGTTTGCCAATCAATGAGAACGGCAAAACTCCAGTGCTAGGGGAATATTTCACATAGAATCCATGGCTTTTTTACCATGATTCTTTAGTCTTTCAAAGTTATTTTTTTTAAACTTTTTTTTCTTTTTCCCTTTTTCAACATCTTATCCCTTTTTAAAAAAACATTTTTATTTTTCATTTTTAGAGTCATATTCTATCCCTTCATAGTAGTTACCCTTACTTTTGGCATATATATATA
>NW_027707767.1:0-335 GCF_054177405.1 Leptonychotes weddellii | reverse complement strand
ATTGCTGTGAGTGGGGTGTTAAAGTCCCCTAGTATTACTGTATTATTATCAATGAGTTTCTATAATTTTATTATTAATTGGTTTATACATTGGCTGCTCCCAAGTTAGGGGCATAAATATTTACAATTGTTAGATTTTCTTGTTGGATAGACACTTCTATTATGCTATAGTGTCCTTCTTCATCTCTCCATTAATTTTTGGTTTAAAACCTGGTTTGTTTGATATAAGGATGGCTACTCCAGCATTCTTTTGATGTCCACTGGCATGATAAATGGTTCTCCAGCCCCTCACTTTCAATCTGGAGGTGTCTTTGGGTCTAAAATGAGTCTTTTGTA
>NW_027707766.1:0-335 GCF_054177405.1 Leptonychotes weddellii | reverse complement strand
TAGGATTTCTTTCCCCTCTTGTGGTCCCACATTGTGATTTTCAGGGGGGTTCAGCTAAATTTCTAAGTTCTAACTCCTTGCATTGGTCCGTTTCTTTTTCTTTCTTATTTTGGCCTAGTTCTGAGTGCTGGGTTTCGGGGACTCTTCCCCCCCGCCCCCCCCCGCCCTGATTTCTCCTTGTTTTTTGGCCCAGACGTTTGTTTTCTTAACACATTCTCATTGTAATGACACTTCTGAAACGGATGTGTTTTGTGTCTGTCAAAAAGCATCCATTCTTCAACTAAATCCTGTCTCTTTTCCATGAACACCATCAGGCTCTCTGAAATCCACTCCAA
>NW_027707765.1:0-335 GCF_054177405.1 Leptonychotes weddellii | reverse complement strand
CCCTCTAAAGTCTTTTTTTTCTAAGTCATGGCCATAAAGTAAAGTTATAACCCAGTACTATCATAAATACTAATATTAAATAGTAAGGTGCACCCTCTCCACTCTCTGGTAACTCGCAGTTTGATTAAAGAGTTATTCATTGGTGCTCCTGGGTGGCTCAGTCGGTTGGGCGTCTGCCTTCGGCTCAGGGCATGATCCCAGGGTCCTGGGATGGAGCCCCGCATCAGGCTCCCTGCTCAGTGGGGAGCCTGCTTCTCCCTCTCCCACTCCCCCTGTTTGTGCTCTCTCTTGCTCTCTCTGTCAAATAAATAAATAAATAAAATATTTTTAAAAGA
>NW_027707764.1:0-335 GCF_054177405.1 Leptonychotes weddellii | reverse complement strand
GAGGAGATGGGAGCTGGGTTGCAGGCTCTGGAAGTTCCATCACTTCTCTTAGGGAGGCCCCTAGCGGTGAAAGCCGCCATGCGGAGTGGCTGGCCACGTTTGGAGACAGAGCTCTGCAGCTCCACCTGCGCGCGCACGTGTGTGTGTGTGTGTGTGTGTCTGTGTGTGTGTGTGATATACACCAGCCTCCAGGGCCCGAGGACATGCTCTCCTGCTTAAAACAACAAAACAAAAATGAAACAAAGCAAACAGGTAGGAAAGGCAAGTAGGAAGGTGCACCGTGGTTGCAGAAGATAAAGTCATCTTTGAAATTTGGGCGGGGTGTCCCCCCCCCC
>NW_027707763.1:0-335 GCF_054177405.1 Leptonychotes weddellii | reverse complement strand
TGCTCATAATATGTTCTTGTAATTGTTTGCATTTCTTTGGTGTTGGTTGTGATCTCACCTGTTTCATTCATGATTTTATTTATTTGGGTCCTTTCTCTTTTCTTTTTGATAAGTCTGGCCAGGGGTTTATCAATCTTGTTAATTCTTTCAAAGAACCAGCTCCTAGTTTCGTTGATCTGTTCTACTGTTCTTTTGGTTATTATTTCATTGATTTCTGCTCTGATCTTTATTATTTCTCTTCTCCTGCTGGGTTTAGGCTTTATTTGCTGTTCTTTCTCCAGCTCCTTTAGGTGTAGGGTTAGGTTGTGAGACCTTTCTTGTTTCTTGAGAAAGGC
>NW_027707762.1:0-335 GCF_054177405.1 Leptonychotes weddellii | reverse complement strand
AAAAAGGTTACTAGAGAACCCAAGAAGATTAAATAACTCCATGATGCATCTCTTTCACAAGAAAATATTAGTAAATAAACATGGAGAAACTCCTTTAGTACAAAACACACAAAGTTCTTGATAATATGTATAGTATGGTACAGTGTATTGAGATTATGAGACATTCTTTGATAATTTTTTAGTTTATTCGATAACATATAAGTGGTTTCCTATTTTCCAGTCCTTGTAAATGCTCTTCGTTTATCTGGCCATAGCATACTGGCCACAAAAGCTAACACATTATTTAATGGAATTGCTGAAAGTATGCTACACTGTTCCTTATTTTTAAAGCAACA
>NW_027707761.1:0-335 GCF_054177405.1 Leptonychotes weddellii | reverse complement strand
TAACCCCATTCTGTAGATGGTGAAACCGAGGCATGGCTGGTAAGTGATAGGGCCAGGGCTCGAACTCATGACTGTCTGATTCTGAAGTTCATGGTTTCCTGGCTATTTCACGTCCAGAGAGAAGGTGAATTTCTCAGATTGGACCCAGACATCTAGCGTAAGAAAGAGAAGCAAAGGGACTTGTCTCCCAGTCTGGGGCTCATCCATCAGGGTGTGTGTGTGTAAAGATCTGCTCATTCCAGCATTCCATGCCTATGAACCTCATGGGGGTTCCTTGGCTCACAGTCAGGACCACCTTTGGGAGAGAGTCATGACCTGGGAGGACCTTGGACCCA
>NW_027707760.1:0-335 GCF_054177405.1 Leptonychotes weddellii | reverse complement strand
GACTGAGCCACCCAGGCACCCCTCAACTTTGTATTTCTGTCTCATCAGCTATTGTGTCTTTTGTCCCCTAAGGCAGTTACAGTGGGGTGGTGGGTCTCCTGCTCAGAAGTGTCCTACGTCTAATGGAACATGGCACTGTCCACTGTGTCAGCCGTAGATCCTTTTATTTTTAAGGAAACAGGAGATTATATCGTGTGAACTTAATTCGTAACCCTCTTTTTCCGTTTACTGGATCCTGTGCATTGTCTCTGTGTTAATGCAGGCATGTGGGCAGCAAGCCTGGTGGTAGGGTACATGGGGTATTGGGAGGCTTGAGTGCAGAGGTTAGTGGGCCC
>NW_027707759.1:0-335 GCF_054177405.1 Leptonychotes weddellii | reverse complement strand
TTCAGGATCACGTGAAAGCGCTTGTCAGCCTTCAGAGCTGTGAACTCCTTTATGTCAGCTTCCACTATGAAATAATGACCTGAAAATGAAGATATTAGTACTAATTTTCATTAAGGACAACTTTCAGGATGAGACCTTAATGCACTAGATTATGAACATGAGTAACATTGATCGTTTTTATTAGCATTAGGCACCCAAAGTTGAGAACAGGTATTCTTGCTAAAACGACTAGTATTCTCTCAACTGAAGTTGCATGTTTACTGTAGCATTTTAGAAACGTAGCCCTGCTTATATTACTGGCTATCTGTCTGTATCTTCTAAAAAATTGACTTTTC
>NW_027707758.1:0-6010 GCF_054177405.1 Leptonychotes weddellii | reverse complement strand
TAGCCATTCTGACTGGTGTGAGGTGGTATCTCATTGAGGTTTTGATTTGGATTTCCCTGATGCCGAGCGTACATCATTAGTTTTTGATGTAGCGTTCCATGATTCCTTGTTTGCATATAACACCCAGTGCAATAAATAAAATCTTTTAAAAAAATAAAATTCTGTTATAACTCTAAGATACTCGGACATACAGAAATGGGCCTTTATTTGTACCCTTGCCTTGGTCTCCACAAAGGTTAGGTATGATCCTCCTAGAATAAAAATCAATTTTCCAGAGCTCTCTTTCAATAAAGAATTTCAGAAAGGAAGATGGATGGACCCTCTAGTGCTCTTCCTCTTCTCACTGTTAATAACGGATAGGGGTAAATGGCTAGACCAATAATCATGAATACAGTCAAGTTTAGTGAGTGGGTAGCCTTTCTCTAAGCTTTTCTCTAAGGAGATTTTATAAAACAAGATTTTAATGTGCTCTGAAAGTGGTCCAGTCAGTATGTGTTTGCCATAATTTCACTGGGAATGTGAAGGGAAGAAGGGGTCTAGAGTGAGGGGTGCTACAATGGATAAAGAATGCTATTGATCACTTCAGGAGGTTCAAAGTGACTTTTGAGTATGTTTTGGCTATTTTTCAAAAGACTGCTCTTTTATTTTAGCAACATGATTATGCTAGTTTTTAGCTTTTCTACTGCATTTAGCTTAAAAATTCAGACCACTTAATAATCCGACACATGCAACCATCTGTTAAAAGCTACATAAATGTATGTGCATAGTTTTGTTCCAATTCAATGGCTTACTACTTATTATTCTTAATACAACACGCACCTACTTACCAAGCAAAAGGATGTTATGAAATTTTATCCAGAAACTTCAGATATCTCACCAGATCTTTAACGGAAAATTAACAAGAAGTATAAAAAAAACAAACAACTTTACCACTTAGCTTCTCTTTGACCATCAGTTTCTTTCTCAGAGGGTAATAAATACAGCCTATTTCTTAGGATTGACTTAAAGATTAAATAAAACAATTGTTTAAAAATTACTTTAAATTTTGAAATTTATATTATATTATACAAATGTTAACCTTAATAATACTGCTCTTTGGTGAGGAAGACAGAAGGAAAAAACTTACAATAAGCACTATCTGTGGGATTATTTTCCTTATTTTATAGTTGAAGAGATTGAGAGATGAAGTAATCTCAGGATCACAGTTTGTAAATCTGTCTAACTCTGAAGTATGTATGATCTCTCTTAACACCATTTGGTTATTTATATTTTCATGCATTATCTTTTCTTGGAATATATTGAAGAGAAATCTCCCTTCCATCTTCCCTTCTTCCTTTTAATATGTGCAGGGTCAAAAAAACCTTTTTAAAGTAGCCTGAGTCTTGAAGGATGAATATGTTACCAAGGCAACAGAGGATGAGAGAGAATTTAAAGAGAAGGAAAAAAATTTGCACATTCAAAGACTTATGAGAGGTCATGTTGCATTCAAGGGATTGTCAGCAATTTAGTATGATTTGTGCTCAGGTTCTGTGTATGTGTGATGGGAGGAGCTAAGAAGTGGAAGGAGCTATAAGTGATGAAGCTTGAGAAACAGGGAAGGGCTAGATCAAGAAGAGCCTTACAAGTCACATTAAGAACTTGGGAATGGATCCTGTTGGGGTTGGGGAGCCAATGGGGATTCCCCACCCCCCCACCCCCCAGTTCTTAGGGAAAAGGTCATTGCAGAGTTATGCATTTATTTTATTTTTTAAAAGATTTTATTTATTTATTTGACAGAGAGAGCATGCACAAGCAGGGGGAGTGGGAGAGGGAGAAGCAGGCTCCCCACTGAGCAGGGAGCCCAACGTGGGGCTCAATCTCAGGACCCTGGGATCATGACTGAGCTGAAGGCAGTTGCTTAACCAACTGAGCCACCCAGGCACTCCAGAGTTATGCATTTTTAAAAGTGGTATTGGGGGTGGTGTTGATTACATTTCCATTATTAATTCTCACAAAATGAATTTACGGAAGTTTACCACATCTGACCTAGAAAAAGAAGATACAGAAGATACAATTTAAAGATCATTATGGAAATGCCCAGTGGTCTTTTTAGATTTCCACTGTGTGGTCTCTATTAAACTCTCTCAGCCTCTCTTGGTATTCCATTTCAATTCTGCTGAGAGTACACCTCAAATTCATTTTCTGACACCATAGTACTCTTTTGTAGTCAACTTTCATTTCCTTCAGCATTTTCTTTGTTTTGTTTTGTTCACTTCATTTGAATTCACCCTGGCAATGATGGATCATTTTTGGCATCAAAAAAAGTAAGAAATCATTGTCTCAGTGAAAATGAATTCCTACCATTGAAAATTAATGTGAATAGTTGATGAGTCCAGTTGTGCAGGGGATTTGTAGCATACTCAAAGGCTTGAGAGGCTAAATATACAAATGGACATGGTCAGACCTATATTAAAATAGAACTCTGCCTCACAATCTGTAGCAATCAGTGCAAGATGCCAAATCACAGCTTCTATAGCAATCGGCCCCAAATGGCCAGGATTTGATCAATAGCTGACACCTTCTCTAATTTTTGCTTCCACTTTCAATGTAATAAATAACCAGAGAAAGGCAATATCTGCTGTCCTAGCCAATCTCATAGGATGCCTCACTTCTAGTTAGCCCACCCTGAGCTTCTCCATGCTAACACTTCCACTCAGGAAGTACGTGAAGCCTTCCCTTTTTCTCTGCTCCCTCACTCCTCTGTCTGCCCTTGAGTCTCTGTCAAAATGCAAATGACGGTGGCTGTCTCCCTTGCTATATCAAGACTGAATAAATAGCCTTTGCTCCTTCTCATTTGGGTGGCCTTTGTTTATTTCCATAGGCTCCTTCAGTAAAGGGATATTTGCTGACTTAGGTGGGTGTTTCTGGGCACAGAAATCTTCCCTGCAGTCTCCCTGGTTACAGTATCTTATACAAGTATTTGAAGGGATTCTTTAAATTTAGGTCCTGTTACAAAATGATTAAAGAAAGACAATTTAGGATGATACAAACAAACTTTAATTCTTCATGAAGCATACAGTATCCTTTCAGAAAATTGCAAAATGAGGTAGAAGACAGGAAGCTTTTGCAGGATAAAGAATAAAGAACAAAGAAGAGAGAAATAGGATTTACCTGATTGGCTGGGGCCAAATAGTCAACTTTGTCTGGGGTGAGAAGGCCCAGAGCTGGCTTGGTGTTTGGGGATTGGCTGACTGGATATATAGTTGACCCTTGAACATGGGTTTGAACTGCACGGGTCCACTTACATGTGGATTTTTTATAGTACAATTCTCTAAATGCATTTTCTCTTCCTTTGACTTTTATCCCTGTCTCTTGCAATAGTCATTGGTCCTAGGGACAATCTGAAGGACAGGCAGAGAACTGGTAGCTCCGAGGGCAAGACTATGTCACCCATTCATATGTATATTCACGGTATATAGTGTGGCACTTGGTCCAGAGTTAGCACCACGTGAATGTTTAGGGAATGAATCTTGGAGATGATCGGAAGCTGTAGGGGCACTGAAGTCTCCCTCCCTGGCACCAAAATATTTCTTTTCTCATAATTTCTCCATGTCTTCCAACAATGTCCTTTACATTGCTCATTTGAATTGGCATTTTTGCTAAAGTCTCAATTTAGAGACAACTACATTGCTTAGGAAAAGGTCCACTTTTACATTCTCTTTCCCCTGTTGCTGATTGACTGAAAGGGGCACAACCACTGGACTTGGAGGTTTGGCTCTTAACCAAACCAACACATTGGGCCAAATAGCTGGTATTCACTCTGTGCCTGCTCTCCCAGGTGGGGAGAGGCTTCTGATCTTCCCTCCCACACTGTCCAATTCTAAATACCAGCCTCATTGTCTCTCAAGCCTTGGAGTATGCTGGTGTCCACATACCACCTCTCACATTGCTAATCAAACTGAAGATAAAGTCCTTTTGTGGCCTCTACTTTTTTACCCACATCACAGATTAATTTCTTTGAAATTTTAAGAATAGAGAATATTCTTTTTTTTAAAAAAATATTTATTTATTTATTTTAGAGAGAGAGAGCTCAGGCAAGCATGCCTGCGTGAGCGAGTGAGGGAAGAAGTAGAGGGAGAGAACCCCAACCAGACTCCCCACTGAGTGCAGAGCCTGAGGCACTCCATCCCATGACCCATGAGCTGAAACCAAGAGTTGGATGTTTAACTGACTGAGCCACCCAGGTGCCCCAAGAGAATATTCTTTTAACACACAAAGGTACTTTTTTAATTTCTTTCTAGCTTCCTACTGAACCCAAATTCAGAATGACCCATTTGAATTTTTTGTCTCTCATCTTTAGGCATTCTGATAGAGATTTCAAGATGTATGGAGGGATGAGGAGCTGTGAGCCTGTTGTTGGAGGGAATTAATATCTAAAGTTAGGGACTGTTGTAATCCTTATTTTAACAGTGATTTCTAGGGTCTTGCACAGTGACTAACATAGAGCTGATGCTCAATCTTAGTCCTTACATTACTTCAAAGGTTTTATCATATACATATTTTATAGCTGAAGATACCTGGGCTTGGAGGGGTAAAAATGGGTGCTATGGAAAGGCTTTGTATGCAGAGATGCTGGTGTTGGTATTTGAATTCTGCTCTGTTCTGTGACTGTGATCTTAGGCAAGTCCTTTAACAACTCTGTTGCTGTTTGCCTATTTGTAAAATGGAGATAATAATAGATATTTTGCAGGATTATTGTGAGGATTAGGAATAATAAATGCAAAGGGCTGACGTTTATTAGACAATAGTTGGGACTTTTAAGGTCACCCAACCACTAAGTAAAAGATCTAGTATTCAAACCCAAATTTCTCTAGCTCCAAAGCTGAAAGAAAGACTGGGGTCTTAGAGATACCACTATCTTGTTAATAGAGCATTTAAATTTAATTTGTGTGGTCCTGCTGGATGAAAATGCTTTCAGAAATCATGATATTTATATTCATGTGCTGTTTATTTTAGAGGATAATATAGATGAAAGCAGCTCTTTGTGTTGTGGTGCTCTTGTAGGACTTTTGTTTTTTTAATTATCATTTAAATCATGTAAGTCTATTTTCTGCACATAGTGGTCAATTAATCCATTGTTTTCTAATAGAAGCATTACAGAAGTTAACTTCCTATTTACTGTCTGGGTCCTGTGTCTGAGTTCAGTTTTTCCTTGGCATTTCCATAGAAAGCCTAGGGTCAACTGAATGGAAAACCAGTTGAGTACCAGAAATTGAGACAGAATGCTTTTTCTTTGTAGTATATGTATACATTTAGAAAGGGATAATGACTTTTTCCCAAATAAAGATTATAAATCAATATTCATTGGGATACAAAAAAGATTTTCTGGTTTTGCTAGATACCGGTGTAATTGTTTCTCAAAGATAATTTAATAAATATCTAAAATTGAATCTGTATTGACTCCAAAAACCTTACTTGGTGACTTGGGAGGCAGATCTTTAAAATTGTATGAAACAATAAAGACTCCAGTGTTCACACAATAAGCTTGTCAGATAACTACATCATCATACAAAACAATCATACAGAAAATCAACACAAAGCAATTCTTTATTATAAAATTTATATATCAGGAAATAGGTTCTATATGCATAAATCAAAGACTCACTTTCCAAATATTTTAATCCTTTATAAATTCCTTTGTTTCAGAAAATATATTTACCCTTTTAAGTTTTTCCTGACTAAATTCCAGGAACTGTTTACCCATGTGATCTGACTATTGAAGTTTATTTATTTTTATTTATTTTTTTCTATTTTATTTTATTTTTTAAAAATTTTTTATTGTTATGTTAATCACCATACATTATATCATTAGTTTTTTTTTTTATTTTTTTTTAAAGATTTTATTTATTTATTTGAGAGATAGAATGAGAGAGAGAGAGCATGAGGGGGGAGGGTCAGAGGGAGAAGCAGACTCCCTGCCGAGCAGGGAGCCTGATGTGGGACTTGATCCCGGGACTCCAGGATCATGACC
>NW_027707757.1:0-14452 GCF_054177405.1 Leptonychotes weddellii | reverse complement strand
GCCACCAGAGTGACGTCCCTCAGCGGAGCAGACTTTTAAAAGTTCCAATTTTGTGCTCCGTGGTTCTATCACTTGCCAGAAGCGGCCGACGGAGGCCCCTCCCCCGCCGTCTATCCTCCCGAATATCGCCTCGGATTCACTTCTCCGCACGTCCTACCTTCCAGAAAGTGGTCGCTTTTCTGTTCAGAGAGTTGTTGCTCTTCTTTTCTTCGATCTCCTGTTGGGTTTGTAGGTGTTCAGAATGGTTTGATCCCTATCCAGCTGAATTCCTGAGAGGAGACGAAATCCAGGTCTCCTACTCCTCCGCCATCTTGCTCCGCCCCTCCACATCAGAGTTTTTATATTAATTAACAAAAATTCACAGTCCCTATTTCCGTGAATACCCAAAGTTCATAGATCAAATACAGAGTTTTCATAAATGTTTTTATAGCCCTGGCTATCTTTGTTTTTAATGCGTTCCTGTACAGATCAGTACAGTACTAATATTCAATGAAATTTGCTCTTCAACATAAGCCTTGAAATTTTTAGCTGAAGTTATTCCCTCCTATGATCTCTATTCTCTGCAGTGACAATAGAAGAGATTTTATATACATCCTAGCTCTTTTGGAAGGAAAGGTGTTAAAAAATTATTTAAGCAAAGTGCTACATTAAAAAATTTCCTTATTTGCTGAAGCAATTGAGTCTATACTTCCTTATATACACCTCCTGATATTCTTTTTTACCCTCCTTATAAACTTAAACATAATGTTGTCCTAGGTATGGCATCTTTTAGTTTGCTCTTTGTCTGCTTCATGCCCTCCTTTACATGGGCCTGTGCATTGATAGAGACTTTTTTTTTTAAGATTTTATTTATTTATTTGAGAGAGAGAGAATGAGAGAGAGAGAGAGCATGAAAGGAAGAAGGGTCAGAGGGAGAAGCAGACTCCCCGCCAAGCAGGGAGCCCGACGCGGGACTCGATCCCGGGACTCCAGGATCATGACCTGAGCCAAAGGCAGTCACTTAACCAACTGAGCCACCCATGCACCCTGGACTTTTTTTTTTTTTTTGGAAGGAGGGAAAGAAGTTACTTATTTGCACAGTAGTAAAGGATTATTGTACTTATTTTGTACTATCATCACTAAGTTTCCTTGTATGGGAAAGTATAAATACAGAAAGCTGAGGGTTAGCATTTGGGCCATAGTTTCTTCTATACAATTAAATTCATACTTTTGATGTCATTTGCAAATTATTCCATGGAGTTAGCCAATACAGGCAACATGGAAAAGTAAAATGCCTGTGGAAGATTAGTACACTCTATATAGTTCATAGGAACAGTAGGAGACCTTTTGAAACTCCTAAAATTGCTGAGCTGTGTTAACTGAAGAACTTTGAGATTGCCACATCATATTAAAACTTTTATGGAGATAACCAATGACCTTGACATACTTAAGATGAATTGTAGCTTGTATGCTTAAAAGGACAGTGCAATTAAAAATATTTATGTAATTGTTCTTCAGAGAGCCCTGGACATTAGCATGAAGTTATAAATTACCAGAACTTTCAAAAAAGCAGGGAGAGGGGAAATTCTCAGTGGTGGTCCTGGAATTTATCTATAAAGTTGTTGCATCTTTGGCAAGTATGAAGTCACTATGAGGGCGCTCCAGGCAACTGGGAAGTTAACTGGTGGGCTGATAAAGCAATTGAGTTGTAATTTGGGTCTAATTCTTCCCTCAGCAGCAATTTTAAGACATACATTAGAAATTTATCACCTCCTTTTTCAAGAGACCCTTTATCTAAATAAGTAGCAAATGCTGTTTTTAATCTTTCTGGCATCAGTGGTGGTCTAAATAAATCATTTTTAAACAAATATGTTTAAAACCTTTTACCCTATTTAAAACGAGAGGCTTGACTAAGTAAGTCCTTATCAAATTATAGTGGTGCCTTTTGCCCTGTCTCTGTCTCCATTAGAAACCCCTATTTTTAGAGATTTGTAACTCAGATTTCCTTGAGGGAGGAACCTTGGCACTAAGGTTAGTGAGAAAGAATGACGGTTAGTCATTATTATTTGCTCCTGTTTCTTTCTTTCTTTCTTTTTTTTTTTAGGTGCTTTATTTCCAGACTGAATTATGGGAAAGCAAACAAAAGCCTGAAATAAGTTTAGGGAAGCAATTTTTTTTTAACCAGTAGCTTGAGCTTTAATTATATAACTGAAGGATAAAAATTATATACTATTGAGAAAATGTGCCCAGTCTGTGCTAGACATGGAAATATTTTCTGGTCCTTTATCCTTATAATCAACCAAATTTCTGCCTCCCCCCAACAAGATCTGAAGTCTTTGTAATTCTATTTGACTTAAATCCTCCAATTCCCTCTGTTATTTGTATTTTTAGATCCTTTTTTTACTCTTTAATATCATGTGAATAGAATAATGTTTCTACTTAATACATTTTAGATAATTTGTAGCAAATAGTAATTTTGAGTTGAACATTGAATTGTGTGAACACTAAATAATGTGGAAATTGTATATAAATGTTTATCTCCTGTCCCTTGGGCAGCATTATATAGGGGTCATGGATTTAGTAAGCATATCTAACTAATGGAGCCAAGTAGAATTGTGAGATGATTCTTATCCAAGATTATGGAGTTGGATCAGAGGGAACATGCCAGAGATGTAGTGGAGAAAGTGTTGATGTGAATGTGGGTCCAAGGGGAGTTGTGAATCAAGGGGGTTGGTTAGAAACTGGAGTGAAGAGACATATACAAATGGGCAAAGCTGAGGGAGGGGCAGCAAACAAAAAAGGAACAGTGTGGGAATAGGTAAATACTGATTGTCTGGATGAATTTTGGAGATACGGGCCAGTGCTTATGGTGTGTTTGCACACACGTGAGCCAGATTCATTTAGAGCCATTAGTACAGCTAGGCACTCTTTATTTTATCCAAAACTTAAAATTTCTAGTTTTTATTGGTACTACCACTTTCTTTAGATGGTGAGTTGCTATGCGTATAATGTGTCCTCTTGGAGTGTGTGTGTGTGTGTTTTCTGAGTTTGTGGGAAAAAACCCCTTATCGTTAGATTTTTTTTTTTAAGATTTTTTTTATTTATTTGACAGAGAGAGACATAGTGAGAGAAGGAACACAAGCAGGGGGAGTGGGAGAGGGAGAAGCAGGCTTCCTGCTGAGCAGGGAGCCCCATGTGGGGCTCGATCCCAGCATCCTGGGATCATGACCTGAGCTGAAGGCAGATGCTTAACGACTGAGCCACCCAGGCGCCCCTGTATCATTAGATTTTGACTGAGTTTGTCAGGTAGTGTCACAGGCTTGTGGCAGGATCAGTGACACCAAGAATGTGATTTGGAAGGGATTCACAAATTCAAGAGTTAGGGCAGGGCTAAATTACTAGACCAATTTTTCTAATTAGGACAACTGGAAAAATTAAATTGAATATTAAAAAAAAAAAACCATCCGCTTGTAGGCAGAGGAAAAAACAAAACAGTAAAGAACAACTGCAGTAGAATATGGGAGAGTTCAAAGGCCCAGGGAAGAGTTTTTGGCTGCTTTACCTCTGGGGCCATTTTATTCTGAAGGGTGTGGCTGAGAGACTTGACGGGTGTTTTGACAGTGTCACGTGAGGGGCAGGAACTGGAGTCTAGGGTCATCAAAGGGTGACTTGGGGCCCTGGTGGGCTCTCAACAGTTTGGGTTAGGAATCCAACCAAAGTTCTAAGCCCTAAATAAAGGTAACTTGAAAAAGGCATGCCTTTTGGGAACTGCAGCTCAGTTGTAAATCATTTCAGTTTCTGAAATTAGAATGAAAGAACTCATTTTGGTAGTTCCTCTAGCTGCATGTTAAAGTTGAATTTAAATCATCTCTGGTGGAAAATATTATCATTGTATACTTCAAATTATTTCTAAAAACAATTTTGTCAATACAGTGCTTGGAAAACAATAAAAAGTAACCAGGTAACTAAAGAAAACATTCACAAAAACAGCAGGGAAAAAAACAGACAATATAAAGAAACCCACTGTGGCTTCATATATTGGAGTTACTAGATAGAGATTTAAAAATAACTATTCTTATTATGTTTGAGATGGAGCATTTTTTCCAGAAAGCAGGAAACTATTAAAAAAAAAGAACCAAATGGAAATTCTAGAACTTAAAATTATAAAGCCAAATTTATGTATCCAATGGACAGGGTACTGAACATATTAGACCTAGATGAAGAGAGAATTCACAAACTGGAAAGTAGATTAGAAGGAAATATTCAGAGAGATGTACTAAGTGACCAAAAGATGAAAAATGCAGAAAGCAGATAAATGACATAGATGATATAATGAAGATCTAATATGTTTATAATTGAAGTCTTGAAATAAAGAACAAGGAAAACTGGAAAAAGCAATATTTGAATAGATAATGGTTGACAAATTTCCCAATTTGATTAAGACTTCAAGTTGCATATTGAAGAAGTGCCAGTTTAGCAGCCTAAATAAAAAGAATCCATCTCTAGGCACAAAGAGAAAAAATCTTATAAACAGAGAATAAGAGAGTTGGGTCAAAGGAGAAATAATTAAGCTGATAGCTGACTTCTTAGCCAAATCAGATATGAAATTAGAAAATAAATAAGGAATCAAATCAGGATATAAGATTAGATTTAATTCCATGGAGCTGAAACCAATGGGGGTAGCTAAAGTAATAGATGAGGACAGAAGAAGTGGACTGTGGAAGATGATAGAAACCTCCAAGTGAAATCACTCAGTGGTACAAATGTTGGAGTTGTATATGTGTAAGTGACTACATTTGTGGACTCTTCCAGCATCTTCAACAGTAAAGCATGTGTATATTGGTCACAGATTTCTGGACATTGGGAGAGATGTTATACAGCATTATTTCTAATAATGCTGATGTTATATAGCATTATTCCCTTTCACAGGTTATGTTGGCTTACATGGCTCTTTTAATACTTAATAATGGAGAAAGTAGCATGAATCCAGGCCTTGCCTTGCTTGATGCAAAAGAACATGACTAGGGAGCACTTGGCTGGATCAGTCTGTAGAGCATGCAACTCTTGATCTTGGGGTCATGAGTTCAAGCTCCACATTGGGCATAGAAAAAATAAAAAGAAAAAAAAAGAACTTGGCTCAGCACTGTCTGATATAAAGCTGGTCCAAAGCAGTCTAAATAGTGTGTGCTAACACTTTAACATATGACTATGAAAAAGTACTTTCTACTTAAGAAAGTAGAAAGGAAATTCATTCAAAAGATCTGAGTCAAAAATACTTACCATGAACAAATATTTTAAAAATATTGTGATTTGTATACTACCACTGAAAAACATATCTTGGGTTCAATAATCCTTCAAGTCAAGAATTGGTCCTGTGCCAATATTTTTCTCTAAAAATGGAAATGTTCCCCTCTCCTCTTAATAAAACCAATGACTTGTAACTGTATTCTAAAGAAAGTTTTCTCAGCTGTCAAAGTGCTAAAGGTAGGCTCTCACTGTTTACAACAAGCATTGTAAGAACAAGTATGTTATATTTTCAAATGTATCCCAATATCATGCCTGCTTCAAATCTTTTAATAACTCTCAACTGCATCTAATCTCATCACATTGCCTATACAATCTACTTGATTTGGCCCTGTCTATCTGATATTAAGATAAAGAAAGCAAGCTAAGGAAAAGATTTTGGCAGATGAAAGGCCATAATTAATGAAGGTATTTATGTTGAGACTTCAGGCAACAGGACTGCCAAAAGTTATATCTGAAATTTGAAATGCCCGGAAATAAAGATAGACTCTGTGAGCATTTTCCAAATAGATCCAGTTCAGACAAGGACAAATGAATAATTCCTGAACCAGTTGCAGAAAAAAAGACCAAGAATTAGTATGACTATGTGACAGTGACCCAGTCGTGAGGAAATGTGTGACTTAGGTAATGAACAGATTCAGGACGCAGTGCCCTTCTTTGGGCTGTTTCCCAAGACCTGAGATGAAGACTTTCCTGTCTTTTTTTTTTTTTAATTTATTTGAGAGAGAGAGAATGAGAGAGAGAGAGAGAGCATGAGGGGGGGAGGGTCAGAGGGAGAAGCAGACTCCCTGCCGAGCAAGGAGCCCGATGCGGGACTCGATCCTGGGACTCCAGGATCATGACCTGAGCCAAAGGCAGTCGCTTAACCAACTGAGCCACCCAGTCGCCCCTTTCCTGTCTTTTGAAGAGCATACTGCTTTGCCTGGAAACACTTGGCAGAAATAAAGATGGGCTCATATGAGTGTCTTAATTCTGTCTTATAGTTAATTGATTAAGAAACAAAATGAACAATTACTGAAGCAGATGACCCATTTAATAGAGCATCATGTGACCAATGTTTCCTTTCTGTAAATCTTTAATTAAAGGGATCAACATTAGAAACTGTTCTATGTTGATCATTAAACTAAGTGATAATCTTTATAATCCCTTGGAATATAAATCCGTGAGACATAGGGTGATGGGAAGCAGAGAGGAAAAGAAATTCAAGTACTCTTTGCAGGCTTTGGCTTTTTACCATCTGCTTGTTGATTCATTGGTCCCATTTCTTCCTCATCTGTTTATTTGCATACCAGCACCAGCTGCCCCCTCAAATTTGAATTGCCTGACTTAATCAGACAGGCCCCCTGATTGAGAACTGAGTTACAAATTGGCAGATGAATACCAAATTGTTTTTAATAAGACACAGAGTTCTGGGTGCTTTGTGCCCATGCTATAACTGTTTGCTGGCAGCTACAATAACCAGCAGTGTTTCTTTCATCTTGAAGAGAAAGGCAAAAGGCATTCAAAGGAAGCCTTTGGATTTTGTACTCAGAATTTCCACTCATCTGCCTAATGTTCTTTTTTTTAATTAGGAGGATACACAAATGACTTAATTAATCAAGCCTGTCTTAGGGAATTATGCATTTATTAATGGTTTCTGCACTCAAGCACATTATTAAGGGATTTGTGCTAAGCACCTGACATAAAGCAGACTAATTTTGCTTGCTTTGCTTAATGTATTGAGAAACGGCATGTTGATCAGATTTCAAAACATTCAAGCTATGAACTAATGTCCTATTTAGAGGGTTTAAAAATTCAGTGCATTGGCAATCCAGCCTTTTAATGCTTTTTTTACAAGGCACTCTACAACGGGGAAGGAAGAATGACTTGATGGGAGGAAAATGCATTAAGAGGTGAAAGAGAAGGGAAGAATCGAGGGGGAAGCCCTTGAGGGCAGGGCCTTTGGGTATTGAATTTGTGGTTCCTTGCTTTGGTCTTTCCGTAGTTTAGGATGGTCTTTCCATTCTCAGGTTTTGGTGATCCTATCTGAATAACTCTTGCAAAGCCTCCCCACTGGGTATATGAATGGCTGAAGCAGCTAGATTACACCTACTGTATCATGTAGACCTTGTCAGAGGATTGAGTGTGAATCCATATTTGAATGGCTGATCTAATTGTATTCTGAGCTCCTTAGGTTACTGACCATTTTGATTATTTTTAAAAATGACTGTGATTAAAAATAAATTATCTGCTGTGGTCAGTGTCATTATTAAAAAGACATTATATGTTGAACCAGGAATTCCTCCACATAGACCATAAAAATTTAATGTTTCAGGGGCATGTGGCTCAGTCAGCTAAGCATTGTACTCTTGATTTTGGCTCAGGTCATGATCTCAGGGTCATGAGATTGAGCCCCCCCTCCATCGGGCCCCATGCTGGCATGGGCCTGCTTAAGATTCTCTCTCTTCCTCTCCCTTTGCCCCTTCTCCTTGCACTCTCTCTCTCAAATAAATAAATCTTTTAAAAATTTAATGCATCAAAGTTCTCCTTCTCATGGCTTCAATAACAAAAAATAATACGAGAAACACATCACAGAATTCTCTCTACACATCTTTAGTGAAAAGGCATCTGGTTTGATCAAATGGAGAACAAGCTTCATGAATTCATGGCATTTTTCAAGTGTCTCATATGCACCAACAGTGGCTAGATGATGTTATAGAAGAGAAGCGCTCCACAGGCTACAAATATTAAAGTCCTACAATTCAGTACGATCCTAGGAAAACAGAGAACACAGATGACCTGAATTCAGTGTACCATTGTAGTTCAAAGAAAGGTCTTTTGAGCCAAATGGCTGGCCTGTATTGGAATCTTGGCTCTGCTACTTAACCATTATAGCAACCATGCACAACTCATGTAGCTGCTCTAAACCTCACCTCTAAAACGGGAATAGTAATAGTATTATTAGACTAGTGACTGAATAAGACAAGTAAGCATTCCAATTATATTAACATTATTATTATTAATCAGTCATCAGCCATATGCTATGGAATTCACCTTGAACTACCCCCTTTTTATTTTTTTATTTCTTTTTCTTTTTTTTTGTTTTATTATGTTATGTTAGTCACCATACAGTACATCATTAATTTTTGACGTAATGTTCCATGATTCATTGTTTGCTTATAACACCCAGTGCTCCATGCAATACGTGCCCTCCTTAATACCCATCACCGGGCTAACCCATTCCCCCACCCCCCTCCCCTCTAAAACCCTCAGTTTGTTTCTCAGAGTCCGTAGTCTCTCATGGTTCGTCTCCCCCTCTGTTCTCCCCACCTTCATTTTTCCCTTCCTTCTCCTAATGTCCTCCATGCTATTCCTTATGTTCCACAAATAAGTGAAACCATATGATAATTGCCTTTCTCTGCTTGACTTATTTCACTTAGCATAATCTCCTCCGGTCCCATCCATGTTGATGCAAAAGTTGGGTATTCATCCTTTCTGATGGCTGGTATCATTCCATTGCATATATAGGTTACATCTTCTTTATCTATTCGTCTGTTGAAGGGCATCTCAACTCTTTCCACAGTTTCGCTATTGTGGACATTGCTGCTATGAACATTGGGGTGCATATTGGCCCTTCTTTTCACTACATCTGTGTCTTTGGGGTAAATAGAACAACCCCCTTTTTAAACAAAAGTGACAGCCACTACCACTGCTCTTGCTTTATCTTATTTTTCAAGGTAGCATGCCTCAGTATGAAAAGACTTCTTGAAAGAATAATTTACCTTTACTGTTTTTAGTTTCCTCAATTCTCAGTGATTCCTTAAACAACTTAGTTTAGCTTCCTTAGATATCATTGCATCATTTAAGCTGCTCTTGGGAGGGTGGTTCATAGCTGATTTGGTGGTCAGGAGATACTTTTTAGAACTTGTTCTACTTGATTTCCAAATCTGTATTTCTGAATAGACCTCTTCCCTCACCTCTAGACTGGTATATCTGAGGGTCTAATATATGTGTCACCAAGAGGGAGGCACTGTGGAGAAATGGAATAGACAGTCTGGAGTGGAATCTGGGCTTCCGCATCTTAAGGTGAATTCAAGAATGATAGCACTGAAAATCTTTTCTAGGCTGCGTTAGTGTTTTAAGTTCCTATGATTAGTCATTAATTTGGGTTCTGGCAAGGATATATGCTCTTTGAAGGAAATCCATTTATGATATTATCAATCATTATTAGCACTCCAAAGAGCTAAGTTATGACCCCAAGATAATGGGACATAGAAAAGATACATTTTGGATAAATAAGGATAGAAGGGTACTGGAACGACTGGAGCATGTTTCTGGTAGTGGGATGTCAGTACAAAGTCAGGTCACAGGTACAATGAGAGAAGTACATTATTTCATATATTTTACCCTGCCATCTAATAATAATAAGAAAAATAGAAACCACTGCTTATTGAAATCTTTGTCAGTCACCTTAGCAAATGTATTATATGCACAACCTAATTTAATACTTACAACAGCTATGCAAAGTAAATAAAATTAACCCCCTTCAGAAGAAACTGAGATTAAGTGATTAAACAATTGGCTGAAGTTCATGGAACAGATAAATAACGAGACTTAGGTTTGATTCATTCATTTATTCATTTATTCAACAAATACTTTGTAATATTATATGACAGTTACTTTTCTGGCTTTGGGGTATAACAGCAAGCAAAATGTATGCTGTCATGGGGCTTATATTCTGGTGGGTGAGATAAAAAAGAGTTTTGTAGCACTTGGAAAAGATTGATTGTTCATAACATCAGATCAGTTTTAAACCAGTTTAATTTGCAAGCCAACCTGTTACAGCTTCTTGCTTTTGAAAATCAGCCAGTTATAAACAGATTCACTCTATTAAACACACCCTGAGTGCCAACTAAGCACCAGTCTCACCTGAGCTCCCATGCTTTTATAGATGATGTCAGCTTTTTTTTTTTTTTTTTAAAGATTTTACTTATTTATTTGAAGGAGAGAGAGAGCACGAGCAGGGGGAGCTGCAGAGGGAGAGGGAGAAGCAGGCTCCCCGCTGAGCAGGGAGCCCGGTCGGTCGCTCAGTCCCAGGACCCTGAGATCATTACCCAAGCTGAAGACAGACGCTTAACTGACTGAGCCACCCAGGCACTGGGTGTCAGCTTTTTAAAACATCTGATAATCTGCCAATCCCTGAACTCCACACTTCTCAAAAATCTGATCTAAAATCAGCATATGATTTGCTGAGGGAGATTGGGCCTGGCAGTGTAGCTATCTTGTTTTCAGGAAAGGAATAATTGCATTGCTGAATATGAAGGCAAATATATAGAAGTTGAACTTAAAATACTGGTTTAGAACTGCATGAAAGCTATAATGAAAGATTTTTTTCTAAACATCAAGAATACAGACAAGTAAGTGTCTATTGCAGAATTCAGCATTTTTTTAGATACTTCTAAATATCATATTTTGAATAACAGATTTGTTTCAACTAGTTAATTCATTGTTAGCCTCTCACTCAAAGAGAAAATGGATAAAAGAAGCAAAAAGGGAAAGACCAGGAGAAGATTTAAGTAATCAAATTGTACATAACTGAAATAAAAAAATAGAAAATACATAAGGCCATGTTAGAAGTCTTTTCCTTAAGCAATGATTAGTCAAAAATGTAAAATTATAAATAAATAAAATAGAGACAAATTAATAGATGAGTTTAAAATAGACTTAAGGAAATTTTCTTTTCTTTATTTTTAACATTTTATTTATACTTTCGAGAGAGACTGAGTGAGAGAGAGAGCCTGAGTGTGGGTGTGGGGGAGAGGGAGAAACAGGCTCCCTACTGAGCAGGGAGCCCAATGCAGGACTTGATCCCAGGATTCTGGGATCATAGCCTGAGTCAAAGGCAGACACTTAACCAACTGAGCCACCCAGGCATCCCTAGACTTAAGGAAATTTTCAAATGGGTTCTGGGGTAGATTGTACAGCTAGGGTAAAAGAAGCCTTGTCCTTTCTTTTCATAAATGTGCTCAGGCTGAAGTAGTCAGAAAAAGGAAATTGGAAGTGGAAATTGCCAATTTAGAAGATCTTTAATATGTGGTAAACATTTTCAAAGAATATCAAAAAACAAACAAGCAAGAAACAAAAACAAAGTTTGAGATAAAACCACTAGTCCCTGAAAAAAAAAAAAAAAAAGAACAAAAAGTCTTCTATTGTCTAAGAATGGAGAGCTCATAAATAAGGACACCTATTAGATCCTGTAAGGAAAGTAGTCTTTGGAAGAGCCAATGTCCCATATTATTCAAGAAACAAAAAGTCAACTCTCCAAAATATGTCCAGTGATGCTACTTCAAGGGAAATATTAGTATCCAGCAATTCCCTGCCCGTCTTCTGAACTCACAAGGAGTATGATCTAGAAATATAGATGACCAACACTATAGTTTCTTATTTATTTGGCCCACTCTCGTTATCATTACTTTCACTACCATAGGCTATCAGTCCCCTTAGAGTATTGAAACCACTCAAGTAGTGGGGACTTAAAACAATCCTAAGCCTTTCCCCTGACTAAACTTTTAAGTATTGCTTTGGGACCATTATCAGAAGAACACTCTTTTCTTCTTTGTAACTCTCCCTATGCACATGTAGTACAGATTTACTTTGCAAATAGAATTGCCAGATAGATTGTACTGTAAAAGGATTTTGGTAAAAGTCCCAGACAGTTCTTCCCCACACAATTAAATTATAGCTGATCTGAATTTACAGGTAATACACATATTATGTGTGATTCAAGAGAGAGCTGAAGAATTAAATATGGTTCTAGAATCTCTATGGAAAAATGACTCGACATAGGCAAGGTAACTGGAGCACAACTCATATTTCAGATTGATTCTTTTTTTTTTTTTAAAGATTTTATTTATTTATTTGAGACACAGATATAGAGAGAGCATGAGCAGGGGGATATGTAGAGGGAGAGGGAAAAGCAGGCTCCCTGCTGAGCCAGGAGCCCGATATGGGTCTTGATCCCAGGATCCTGGGATCATGACCCTAGCCAAAGGCAGATGCTTAACCATTCAGATTGATTCTTCAATATCCCTTTAGAACTGACGCCAAGGAAGGATGTAGGCCATTTGTGAGTAGCTTAATAGAGAAAGGACTAATTATTACTTGTATCAGTTCTTATCACCCTTAAAATGTGAAAAAGTGGAAAGAACAAATAGAATATTAAATCTGAAGTTACCTAAATTATCATATACCCTGGAACTCCTGTGGCCTAAATCCTTAGCTCTTAGCCCTGTGCTCTTCCCCTTCAAGAACTTATAGATTGTCTTCCTATGAACTACTCCCTGACTGGCTAATGGGACTAGGAGTAGTTCCATCTAGATTTTTTTTTATTATGGTAAAATTTATGTAAAATGATGTTTACATTTAACCATTTTAAAGTGTATAATTCAAGAGGGTACTAAGGATTATAAGGAAATACAATGAACAATTTTATGTTAACAAATTAGGTAACCTGGATGAAATGGATATAATCATACAAAGGCATAAACTACTGAAACTGACTCAGGAAGAAATAGAAAATGTGAATAAGCCTATAGCAAGTAGAGAGATTGAGACTCAGGGAAAGACCATTGCATTTAGAGGGAACAGCAAAGCCCTAAGTGGGGAGAATACTCGGTGTGTTCAGAGAATGACAGGGAGGCTGTCGTGGCTACACAGAGTGAATGAATGGAATCATGTTGGGAGACACAGTCAGAAAGATAAGGAGGTGAAGTATAGGCTAGGTTAAATTTCTATAACATCTTTAACTTCATATCCTAATGGATTAACAAAACAACAGTTTATTTCATGCTATTGCCATTTTGGGTTTTCAGTGACTCTGCTCTACATGGTTTCTTAAGGACCTAAACTGATAGACCACTGACATCTTGTAGTGGAACTATTTGGAACACGTTTACTCCTTGATGGTTGCAGAAGAGAAGTAGATATTATATCACGGAACTTCTATATCTTGGCTCCACCTAATTTCAAGTAGTGTGAGGAATGTGGTGGAGCAGTAGACTTTTTGATGAGCAGGGAGCAGGATCTTTGAAGGCCATTGTAAAGATTGGCAGCCTCTGGATGATCTTAACTTAATGTGTTAGCAGGGTCATTCTGGCTGCTGTGTTATATGGAGAATGACAGAAGGAACTTAAGAGTGGAAGCAGAGAGAGATAAGTTGAGAGCCAATTGCGGTAACCTGGGTGTGAGATGATGATCTTAGAGACCAGCATGATAGTGGTGGAAGTAATTAGAATTGGTCAGATTCTGTGTGTGTTTGGGTGTGGTCCTAATATATTCTGTTAATTAGCAGAATGTCATATGAGGAACTCATACTAGCATCATTAATCATATTATTAGCATCACTAATCTTTAGAATTTGAATGTAAGTTCTTTCAGGTCTAAAGCCCAGACTCTTTTTTTTTTTTTTAAATTAACATATATTATTTGTTTCAGGGGTACAGGTCTGTGATTCATCAGTCTTACACAATTCACAGCGCTCACCATAGTATATACGCTCCCTAATGTCCATCACCCAGCCACCCCATCCCTCCCATGCCCCCTCCACTCCAGCAACCCTCAGTTTGTTTCCTGAGATTAACAGTCTCTTATGGTTTATCTCCCTCTCTGGTTTCGTCTTGTTTCATTTTTCCCTCCCTTCTGCTATGATCCTCTGTCTTGTTTCTCAAATTCCTCATATCAGTGAGATCATATGATGCTTATCTTTCTCTGATTGACTTATTTCACTTAGCATAATACCCTCTAGTTCCATCCACGTTGTTGCAAATGGCAAGATTTCTTTTTTTTCATGGCTGTGTAATATTCCATTGTGTGTGTGTGTGTATATATATATATATATATACCATATCTTCTTTATCCATTCATCTGTCGATGGACCTCTGGGCTCTTTCCACCGTTTGGCTATTGTGGACATTGCTGCTATAAACATCGGGGTGCACGTGCCCCTTCGGATCCCTATTTGTATCTTTGGGGTAAATACCCAGTAATGCAATTGCTGGGTTGTAGGGTAGCTCTATTTTCAACTTTTTGAGGAACCTCCATACTGTTTTCCAGAGTGGTTGCACCAGCTTGCATTCCCACCAGCAGTGTAGGAGGGTTCCCCTTTCTCCACATCCCTGCCAACATCTGTCGT
>NW_027707756.1:0-335 GCF_054177405.1 Leptonychotes weddellii | reverse complement strand
GACTTTCTCTGAGGGGAATAAGGAAATTTCCCAGCCTGCTTCCTGCCCCAGAAAACCAAGTGCCAAAATCATTTTACAAGTCTGGCAATCAATTTTTCACCCAGGCTGATGGCAATGGAAATCTCTAAAAAATTAAGTCTCTTTGATCCCATCAAATTCTGTGTGCTGATAGCCATAATTTTTTTTTGAGAATTGCGTTACTCTGAAGACACAACTAAATATACTTTGAACTTCTCCAACTTCTGACTTTTGACTTCTGTGGGACCAGGCACTTTGTCTCTTTCCTGAGCTGTTTTAGCCAACTGAAAGCTTTCACTGGAGCCACCTAGAACAAT
>NW_027707755.1:0-335 GCF_054177405.1 Leptonychotes weddellii | reverse complement strand
AGCATCCATATGATCTACTTTAATTTTCTTTCTAAAATTCCACAGACCAGCATGCCTGGGTGGGGCAGTCAGTTAAGTGTCTGACTTGGTTTGGGTTCGGGTTGTGATCTCAGGGTCGTGAGATTGAGCCCCTGTTGGGCTCCATGCTCAGTGGGGTGTCTGCTTGGGATTCTCTCTCTCCCTCTCCCTCTGCCCCTCCTGACCCCACTCGCTTTTGCTGTCTCTAAATAAATATATCTTAAAAAATAATAATAAAATAAAATTCCACAGACCTTTCACAGTTGTGTTCCTCACCTACAGTAGTCTTTACCTGTTCATTCATTAAACATTTATCA
>NW_027707754.1:0-335 GCF_054177405.1 Leptonychotes weddellii | reverse complement strand
ATGTGCATCACTAATAGCCATTTCTGTCCCTCCTTAATTTGAATTACTTGTTAGTTAGGAATCTCTAGAAATATATGTACTTCTTTAGAACAATTTTAAACCTATCATTATATATTGTAGGTCTGCTCTGTCACACTTTCAGTGTTAAAACACCGTTTAATGGCACATTCTGTTTACTATTATGGAAACTTTAAAAAAATGCAAGTCATTTAGGAATGATTTGGGGAGAAATGAAATACTAAGCATTGTGTTTTGTAATCTTAACAGGACTAATGAGAAGCTGGTAGAGACCAGTACCAAACTTCTGGTGGAGACACAGCAAAAAAAGTCTCTGA
>NW_027707753.1:0-335 GCF_054177405.1 Leptonychotes weddellii | reverse complement strand
ATCAGAAATACTAATCATGAGCTAGACAAATTCAGTAATTTCATCAAGGGTGGGTGTTTTGTTTTATTTTATATCTTTAATTCTCTGGCAGTGCTAAAGAATGAGATGGTAAAGATGACTTGCAGAAGATGGTCTTATATTCCCCAAGGAAAGTTTCAAGCCTCAGATCCTTTAGTTCTTAAACTCTTGACTCATCCTCCCAGAATTGAGCTCCTTGGATTGGTGGCCTACAACTTAATTTTGAATTCTGGTTCTACCACTATCAGTTGGGAGACTGTGGAAGCCTCTCTGTGCATCAGTTTATTCATTTTGAAAATGGGGGCAGGAATGGCTCC
>NW_027707752.1:0-335 GCF_054177405.1 Leptonychotes weddellii | reverse complement strand
TTCTCTCTAGATTTTTCAAGCATCAGTACTGTGCTTAGATTGTCAAGAGATGCACCAATTACCCCAGGCTTCTTTTGCCGATCTGCTCCTTGATTCATGGATATTGATGTTCCGTGACTTTAACTTTTCTGCATGTTCTTTGCATTCCATGGAGCTGATCTAAAAATTGAACACAATACTAACTAAAAAGAAAGGGCCTACCGTCAATCAGAGATGATTCTCACTTTCCATGTGATTTGTTCCTAATTGACAGTGGCCCGCTGGAAGCAATGCCTCTCTATACGGTAATTGTTTAATAAGGAAATTAAGCTATTGTGCAGTGTAACATTAAGATC
>NW_027707751.1:0-335 GCF_054177405.1 Leptonychotes weddellii | reverse complement strand
TGAGCAGTTAATTTTAGCCATTCTGACTGGTATGAGGTGGTATCTTCCTGAGGTTTTGATTTGGATTTCCCTGATGCCGAGCGATGTTGAGCACTTTTTCACTTGTCTGTTGGCTTTTGGATGTCTTCTTTGCAGAAATGTATGTTCATGTCTTCTGCCCATTTCTTGATTGGATTGTTTGTTCATTGGGTGTTGAGTTTGGTAAGTTCTTTATAAATTTTGGATACTAACCCTTTATCTTATGTGTCATTTGCAAATATCTTCTCTCATTTTGTTGGTTGTCTTTTGGTTTTGCTGATTATTTCCTTTGCTGTGCAAAAGCTTTTTATCCTAAT
>NW_027707750.1:0-335 GCF_054177405.1 Leptonychotes weddellii | reverse complement strand
AAAAAAAATAAAAAATGGAAAATGCCCATCACCTCACATAATTGCCCTTTTGTGTGTGTGGTGAGAACATTTAAGATGTACTCTCTTAGCAAATTTCAGGTATCTAATGCAGCGTTATTAACTGTAGTCACTATGCTATACATCAGATCCCCAGAATTTATTCTTCCTGCATAACTGAAAGTTTGTATCCTTTGACAAACATCTTTTTATTTCCCTTACCCACTTTTCCCTGGCAACCACCATTTTACTGTCTGCTTCTACAAGTTTGACTTTTTCAGATTCCAGCATAAGTGAGATCGTGCAGTATTTGTCTTTCTGTATCTGGCATTTATTTC
>NW_027707749.1:0-335 GCF_054177405.1 Leptonychotes weddellii | reverse complement strand
GACCAGAGCAGGCTCCGGAGGGCAGGTCCTTGAAGGACTCACTCACCAGGCAGTGTGCTCACACCTGGGCCTGGTGATGCAACAGATGTTTGTTGAATTAATGCATGTGTGTACACCTGTGTGAATGAATGAAGGAGCAAGGCCAGAGTTGTTTAGTGTCTGCCCTTGGGCATCCAGCCAGTGGGTACGTGGAGAAGCCGGAGTTTGAGTTCTGGTCACTCTGGCCTCTCAAGCCCACCCCCTCCAGACCCACCGAGGAGGGGGGAGTGCAGGTGAGGGAGGGGGGAGGGAGGAGGCGAGGGGGCCGGTCTGGGAAGATGGTGATGGCGGAAGCT
>NW_027707748.1:0-335 GCF_054177405.1 Leptonychotes weddellii | reverse complement strand
CCCCCCAACATGAAATTGGATCAAGTCAGTTATGCTCCAGAGGGAAGCTACTTCCAGGCAGTGCCCCCCGAGTGCTGGCAGGGCATCCTCCTCCTCTCACGGGTCCTGCAGGGGACCTTCCCAAAGAGCCTTCTTGCCCCCCAAGCTATGAACGCCCCCCAAGGAGGGCTCGCGGCATTACCGCAGATATGGGAGGCTGCACGAGGCTGCACGGTGGCGGGGACCTGCCCCACAGGTGGGCACTGCCCCCCCACCGTGGCCCCGGGGCCCCAGTCGAGAATCTCACATTCTGTCCAGCTCTGGGACCTTGCCTATCCACCTGGGATCCAGAGAGG
>NW_027707747.1:0-335 GCF_054177405.1 Leptonychotes weddellii | reverse complement strand
GTCCCAAAGGCACTAGCTTCGGTTCACTAAGAACAATTCCTGCCAGAAATAAGATTGCAGCTTTTAAAGAGGGTCGTTTGACTGGCAGATGAAAAACGTTCTAGATGTTCCGTGTCAGGATGTGAGTGAGGTGTCTGAGAAAGTCGCTAAAAATGTATTTATGGAAAGGGTGGAGACATAGGGCCTGGATGGTGGTGCAGCCTGGCTGGCTCGTACCGCCCCACTTGGAGCACCTGTTCGTGGACTGGTGTCAACCCTAGAGGTGGGCCTGCTTGAGGATGGCCTCCAGTCTCCTGGTAGAGCCCTGGGGGAGACCCTCTCGACCCACCGTTGTC
>NW_027707746.1:0-6011 GCF_054177405.1 Leptonychotes weddellii | reverse complement strand
TTTTTTTTTTATATGAAAAGTCATTGTTAATACCTACTTCATGGAATAGTTATATGAATGAAAAGATAAAACTTATATAAAGTGATAAAGAAATAGTTTATAAAAGACATTTAATAAATATTTGCATGATAAAATTATTTCAATAAAATGAATGTCTTAAAAAAATTGTATAATGGGGCAGAAGGGTATTCGTGTCAGAAGAGACAAAGAGTAAAGTGAATTCAGAAAAAAATCTAGGCATTTATGGACATTTGATTTATGACTGAGGTAGCACTGAAGAATTGTCTGGTAAATACAGGATTTTCAATACATGGTGCTAGGACAATTGGTTATTTTCATACCTCATACAACATTTAAACTGGAACCTTACCAAGGGCATAAAAAATTTATTACAGGTGGGTTGAAGATTTAAAAATGAAAGTCAAAACTATAAGACTACAT
Source organism: Leptonychotes weddellii (assembly GCF_054177405.1). Classification (NCBI taxonomy): domain Eukaryota; kingdom Metazoa; phylum Chordata; class Mammalia; order Carnivora; family Phocidae; genus Leptonychotes; species Leptonychotes weddellii. Next base: position 5,570 of record NW_027707746.1, on the reverse strand, counting down.
AATAGAAGTGAACTTCACAAATTTGGAGTAAGAAAGTATTTTTTTTTCTTTTTTTTAGGGGAAAGTGCGAACGCAGTCCCCCACTACCACAAATTGTGCAGTCGAGTTTCCCACATTTGGGGAAATCGCAGGGGTCAGCACATCCGGAGTGCAATGGATAAGCCTCGCCCTGGGAAAACCACCTTCATGATCATGGTATCTCCCCTGCCAGGTAAGTATTGAAAGTATTTCTTAAACATACACAAAGTGCTAATTATGAAGGAAGCAACTAATAAAACAGTATATTAAAATTCAGAACACTGTTCATCAAAAGATTCAAGAAAAAGAGTAAAGAACAACCATAGAATGGTATATCTTGTCACACAATATACATATATTTGTTATAGAAACTTTATCTAAGATATGTGAAGAATTCCTATAACACCAAAAGAAAAAGAAAATCCAACAACAAAAATGTACAAAAGACTTGAAGAGGTACTTCACAAAAGAGGAACAACAAATTATTGTTAACCTTAAGAAAAAGTGTGTTTATTAGTAATCATGGAAATGATAACTAGAGCCGTAATAAATTCTCATTACACCTTCATTGACTGACAAAAATTTTAAAGTCTCATAAATATCAAATTTGATATGAAACAAAAGGAATTCTCTACATTCTTGGTGGGGGTCTAAAATGGCACAAACTCCTTACAGAAAAGTATGGCATTAGATTGTAAAGTTAATAACACACATACCCATGGTCCACATTTCTACTGCTAGACATATAGAATGGAGAGTTATTTACTCATCTCAGAGCATATTCCAGAGAGACAGGGAATGCAGGAAGACCCCTCCAGGAACAAAGGAGCTAGAAGGTACCATTTCCCTCCCCACCCCAGCATAAACACATGGCCACATACAGGAACCAGCCCAACACCTACACTCCCTACCTACCTGCTTACACCAAGCCCTGCCCCCCTATGATTCAGCAGATCCATCCTTCCCAGTCACACTTGCCTCAGTCCCATTGCTGCAGGTCCCCTCCCTCAGAAGACTGGTACAAATCCTGCCAACACCACATCTCCTGACATGCACATTTTACAGGGCTTCAATTCCAGCAATGATGGCAGGTCTCATTTCACAAGCAGACCAGCACACTCCTTGTTAACATGTGCCTCCCTGTGGCTGGGACCAAACACTGTCCACAACAGGCAAAGAGAACTGTGATGACTAAAGAAGGTGCACCAGGACCCAAGAGCAGGGTAAGGGCAGCACATATAGGAGACACTCCCTGAAGTGCCAAGTAATGGGTAACAGAAGGGCATGAGAGGGCCTCTTCTTCATAAGTCAATTACTTTCAAGAATAAGAAGACAAAGCTGACTTTCCTAACACAGAGGAACAGACAGAGAGAGTTAGATAAAATTAGGAGACAGAGGAATACATCCTAAATGAAAGCAGAGGACAAAACCACAGGAAGAGACCTAAGCAAAATGGACTTAAGTAATATGCTGGACAAGAATTTAAAGTAATGATCATAAAGATACCACTGGACTTGAGATAAGTGTAGAGGACATCAGTGAGACCAATAACAAAGAGATAAAAAAGAACCAATCAGAGGTGAAGAATACAATAAATTAAATTTAAAATATACTTGATGGAATAAACGGCAGGATAAATGAAGCAGAAGAACAAATCAGTGAACTGGAAGTCAGAGTACAGGAAAGCAATCAACTTGAGTAAGTGAGAGAAAAAAAATTATGCAAGTAGAGAATAGAATTAGGGAATTGAGTAACTCCATCAAGTGTAATAACATTCACATTATAGGGATACCAGGAGAGAGAGAAAAAAGAGACAGAAATTTTATTTGAAGAAATAATAGCTGAAAATTTCCCAAATCTGGGGAAGGAAACGGATATCCAGATCCAGGAGGCACAGAGTTCCCCCAACAAATTGAACCCAAGGAGATCCACATCAAGACACACAGCAGTTAAAACGGAAAAAAAATAGTCATAAATAAAAAATTCTAAAAGGATCAAGAGGGGTACCTGGGTGGCTCAGTCAGATAAGCATCTGCCTTCAGCTCAGGTCATGATCCCAGGGTCCTGGGATTGAGCCCCACATTGGGTTCCCTGTTCAATGGGAAGCCTGCTTCTCCCTTCCTCTCTACAGCTCCCCCTGCTTGTTCTCTCTCTCTCTCAAATAAATAAAATCTTTTAAAAAAAAATCATCAGGAGAAAAGAAGACAGTTATATACAAGAGAAACCCCATAAGTCTATCAGCGGACTTTTCAGCAGAAACGTTGCAGGCCAGAAGGCAGTGCATGATATATTCAAAGCACTATAAGGGAAAAATGTGCAGCCAAGAATACTCTGTCCAGCAAGGCTATCAGAATAGGAGAGATAAAGAGTTTCTCAAACAAAAACTAAAGGAATTCAGGACCACTAAACCAGCCCTGCAAAAAATATGAAAGGGGACACTTTGAGTAGAAAGAAAAGACCATAAACGAGAGTATGAAAAGTAGGAAACACAAAAGTCGTACAAATAAGGGGAAAAAAGATGGCAGAGGAGTAGGGGACCCTATTAAAACTGGTCCCCTGAATTGAGCTGGATATCTACCAGACCACTCTGAACACCCACAAAATCAGCCTGAGATGTAAGAAGATCTGGATCTCTACAAACAGAATATCACAGGCGATTGGTTTCGAGGTATGAAGCAGGGAGCCATGATTCTGCAGGCAGATATAGGAAGATAAACTGAAGGGGGAGGGAGCCGTGTGGATCCTGCACCGCCAGAGTGCAAAACCCTCCCATGCTGGGGACAGGGCACAGACTCACAGACCTGTAGCGACAGGGAATGGAATTTAGGGCAGCCCCCCAGACTGAAACCCAGAGCAATGGGGCCGTGCATGCAAACTGGGGGCAGCTGGTGGTTTTAGAAGGACAAAGGGCAGAGACTTGCCCCTGTGCCCTGACCTGGAGGCGAGGACTGGGAGCGCTGCTGAGCCATGCACAACCCAGGATGCTGAGGTTTAAAGCAGCACAGACAGAAACAGAGATAGTGTGGCCTGGAGAGCTCACTGAAGAACAGACTGTGATCTCTCTGTTCTGAGGCAGAGGGTTGCAAATGGTCTCTTCTGCTCTGACTCTCAGAAGAGAAGTGGAAAGCTGCCAGGGAAAGCCAACAGAGAACAAAAGCCCAAAAAAAACGGTTTTCACTGAGTCCATTCCCCCCCACACAGGTGGCAGTGCAACTCTGCCCAAACAGGGTTGCCTGAGTAACAGTGCGGCAGGCCCATCCCCCAGAAGACAGACTGGGAGAACAAGAGGCCGTCAACACTAAGGTCCTTACAAAACAGGTGCATCTTGCTTGGGTTGTGGTCAATAATTTGGACTCTGTACATTCCCTCAACCACCCTTCAACAGAATGACTAGAAGGAGGAACCTCCAAAATAGGAAAGACTCAGAGATTGTGACTTCTGCCACAGATTTACAAATGGATACAGATATAACCAATATGTCGGAAATGGACTTCAGGGTAACAGTTATGAAGATGATAGCTAGAATGGAGAAATTGATTAATGGCAACATAGAGTCTCAAAGGGCAGAGATGAAAGCTGAACTGGCAGAACTTAAAAATGCTATCAATGAGATCTAATCTAATCTAGATATTCTAACAGCTAGGCTAAACGAGGCAGAAGAACTAATTAGTGACCTAGAAGACAAATTGATAAAAAAAAGAAGGATAAAGAGGCCAGGGAAAAACAACTCAAAATCCATGAAAACAGAATCAGAGAAATAAGTGACACCATGAAACATTCTAATGCCAGAATTATTGGGATCCCTGAGGGGATAAGAGAGAGAGAGAGGACTAGAAGATATATTTGAGCAAATCGTAGCTGAGAACTTGCCTAATCTGGAGAATGAAACAAACATTTGTGTCCTAGATGCAGAAAGGACCCTGCCCAAGAGCAAGAAAAACAGACCAATGCCCCAGCATGTAATAGTAAAACTCGCAAACCTTAGAACCAAGGAAACCATCTTAACGGCAGTTAGGTGGAAGAGATTCCTTACATATAGAGGGAGGAACATCAGAATAACATCAGACCTATCCACAGAGACCTGGAGAGCCAGAAAGACCTGGTAAGACATATTCAGGGTACTAAATGAGAAGAACATGCAGCCAAGAATACTTTATCCAGCAAGGCTGTCATTTAGAATGGATGGAGAGATGCAGAGCTTCCAAGACCAGCAAAAATTGAAAGAATATGTGAACACTAAGCTGGCCCTGCAAGAAATATTAAGGGGGGCTCTATAAAAGAAGAAAGACCCCAAGAGTGATATAGAACAGAAATTTACAGAGACAATCTATAGAAACAAGGACTTCACAGTCAACGTGATGGCAATAAATTCATATCTTTCAATAATCACTCTCAATGTGAATGACCTAGATGTTCCCATAGAACAGCACAAGGTTGCAGATTGGATAAAAAGACAGGACCCATACATATGCTGTCTACAAGAGACTCATTTTTAACCTAAAGATACATCTAGACTAAAAGTGAAGGGATAGAGATCCATCTTCCATGCCAATGGACCTCAAAAGAAAGCTGGGGTTGCAATTCTTATATCAACAAATTAGATTTTAAACTAAAGACTGTAGTTAGAGACACAGAAGGACACTATATCACTCTTAAAGGGTCTATCCAACAAGAAGATCTAACAATTGTAAATATCTATACCCCCAACATGGGAGCAGCCAACTACATATGCCACCTGTTAACCAAAATAGTCATACCAATAATAATACATTAATTGTAGGAGACCTCAATATTCCACTCTCAGCCATAAACAGATCATCTAAGCAGAAAATCAACAAAGAAACAAGAACTTTGAATGACACACTGGGCCAGATGGACCTCATAGATATATACAAAATATTCCACCCTAAAACAACAGAATACTCATTCTTCTCAAGTGCACATGTAACCTTCTCCAGAATAGACCACATACTGGGTCACAAATCAGGTTTCAATTGATACCAAAAGATTGAGATTACTCCCTGCATATTCTAAAACCATAATGCTTTAAAACTGGAACTCAAACACAAAAAATTTTGAAGAAATTCAAACTCTTGGAAGCTAAAGACTACTCTCCTCAAGAATATTTGAGTCAACAAGGAAATCAAAGAAGAACTTAAACAATTCATGGAAACCAATGAGAACAAAAACACACTGGTCCAAAAACTGTGGGATACTGAAAAGGGGGAAATACATAGCCATCCAAGCCTCACTCAAAAAAATACAAAAATCCCGAGTTCACCAACTAACTTTACACCTAGAAGAACTGGAGAAAAAGCAACAAACGATGCCTAAACCATACATTAGAAGAGAAATAATTAAGATTAGAGCAGAGATCAATGAATTAGAAACCAGAAACACAGTAGACCAGATCAATGAAACTAGAAGTTGGTTCTTTGAAGGAATTAATAAAATCGATAAACCACTGGCCAGACTTACCCAAAAGAAAAGAAAAAACCCAAATTAATAAAATTATGCATGAAAGGGGAGAGATCACGACTAACACCAAGGAA
>NW_027707745.1:0-335 GCF_054177405.1 Leptonychotes weddellii | reverse complement strand
ACGTACTTTGAGCCTCCCAACAGGCTTTTGCAGTAGGACAAGCACAGATGACCGTGCCTCTTTACTCTTTACATCTGTAAGATGAGGTGTAGACAGGAAGGGATACTATATACACAGGATCACACAGCAATCCCCGCCCCCCCCCCGGAGTGACAGCAGGGCTTGAAGCTTGAGAAATTTGAGGTCTGGTGCTCCCTCCCCAGCATGTGCTGAAGTCAGGCCAGGCCCTGCCTTAAGGGAGTTTTTCATTTGAAAGGGGGACCTGCAGGGGCGCCTGGGTGGCTCAGTTGGTTAAGCGACTGCCTTCGGCTCAGGTCATGATCCTGGAGTCCCTG
>NW_027707744.1:0-335 GCF_054177405.1 Leptonychotes weddellii | reverse complement strand
GGCCACAGCAAGGCCAGGACAGGCCAGGTGGCTTTGCAGTTTCCTCTGCACGAGTGCCCCCCACCCCCAGTCCAGGGCATGGGGAGCACACGTGTAACCTACTTGAGGCAGCTGTGCTGCTGGCCTGGTACACGTATGTCCTTTGGGTGGTCTCCGTGAACACTTGGGTGTGGACGTCCCACAGCTCCACTGTGCCTGCCCCCGGCCAGGCTGTGCCCTCCATCCTGTGGTCATGGAGCTGGATGAGCCGTCTGCCCGTCTCCTACACTTCTGGAGTGCGGGCGGCCAAGCCTCACCATAAGATGGGGGTGCGTGCCTCCCCCTCCCTGGACGGC
>NW_027707743.1:0-335 GCF_054177405.1 Leptonychotes weddellii | reverse complement strand
GTCCCAAAGGCACTAGCTTCGGTTCACTAAGAACAATTCCTGCCAGAAATAAGATTGCAGCTTTTAAAGAGGGTCGTTTGACTGGCAGATGAAAAACATTCTAGATGTTCCGTGTCAGGATGTGAGTGAGGTGTCTGAGAAAGTCGCTAAAAATGTATTTATGGAAAGGATGGAGACATAGGGCCTGGATGGTGGTGCAGCCTGGCTGGCTCGTACCGCCCCACTTGGAGCACCTGTTCGTGGACTGGTGTCAACCCTAGAGGTGGGCCTGCTTGAGGATGGCCTCCAGTCTCCTGGTAGAGCCCTGGGGGAGACCCTCTCGACCCACCGTTGTC
>NW_027707742.1:0-335 GCF_054177405.1 Leptonychotes weddellii | reverse complement strand
ATTTTAAAATTGAGCATTCTGATATTATACCTGGGGCAGGCCTTAATGAATATTTCTGATCTCAGTGGAAGTTACTGTAGGAAGATCTAGTAATTCTAATGGTATCAGACCTTAATAGGTGGTATGGGTACAGGGCGGGGTACAGTGTGGTAGGAGAGGGTACATCATCTAAAAACATTAGAAGTGCTAAAAACACAGTATTTATATGCTTAAGTACAAATAACAATCACTTCACCAGCAAACATGCTCTTTGGGGATATTTTCATATATATTTCATGTATTTTCACATGAAAAATGTGTTAACCTTAAATCCTAGCATGTACTGGCTTTAAAGT
>NW_027707741.1:0-335 GCF_054177405.1 Leptonychotes weddellii | reverse complement strand
GGAAAAGTAATAAAAAAAGTTATTTGAAAAAACTTCTTAAAGCTCTGGAGTTAGAAAAATTTCACCGCCTAATGGAATTTAGTGAATAGGAATGGGAGCTATTTCATTTATATCCAGTTCATTCACTCATTCCTCTCTCTCTCTCTCTCTTTCTTCCTTGCTCCACCTTTCACCCTGCCCTTGTTCTCTAAATTTTCTAGATTTTTAGTAGAGATTATTTACTTAAGTCTTTTAAACTTGGGTTTATTTTCAACCATAATCTTTTCTTCCTTTCTCACTTTATATTCAAGCCACCTCAAGAACTTGATTTTTTTTTCTTACAGTGTCTTAAAGTA
>NW_027707740.1:0-335 GCF_054177405.1 Leptonychotes weddellii | reverse complement strand
TTAAAAAAAAAAATTAACTTCTTCAAGGAGATGATAAATAGGGGCCATGCATGCTCTTTCCAAGGGCTTTCAGACAAAATCCTACCATGTCTCTTCCAGCAATGCTTGGCATTCCTTGGCTCTGAGATGATGCATCACGCCAATCACATGACTGTCTTCTCCCCCCATGTCTTCACGTATGCGTGTCTGTCTCTGTGTCTCCTTTTTTATACCCCAGTCATTATGGGATTGGGACCCAACTTAATGACCTCATTTTAACTTGATTACCTCTGTAAAGATCCTATCTCCAAATAAGATTATATTCAGAGGTACTAGGGATTAGGATTTTTTTTTTT
>NW_027707739.1:0-335 GCF_054177405.1 Leptonychotes weddellii | reverse complement strand
CAATGAGAATGGCAGAACTCCAGCGCTAGGGGAATACCGCACATAGAATCCATGGCTTTTTTCCCATGATTCTTTAATCTTTCAAAGTTAAATTTTTTTGAATTTTTCTTTTTCCCTTTTTCAACCAACATCTTAGCAATCCATTTTTTTAAAAAACATTTTTATTTTTCATTTTTAGAATCATATTCTATCCCTTCATAGTATTTACCCTTATTTTTGGTATATATATATATAAGTTGTTCTCTCTTTAAAATTTTGGGATACAGTTTCTTCTAACAACTCAAAATATACCCTAAATCTCTAGTGTATGGCTTTGTTCTACTCTCCTGCCTGAT
>NW_027707738.1:0-335 GCF_054177405.1 Leptonychotes weddellii | reverse complement strand
TAAGACTAAGTTCACCAGAACAAGGAGCAGCTGACACCTAAATTAAGGGTTCTCTTTAGTGCTTTGGGGACCACCAGTGAGTGGTTGGGACCCAGGCAGAATGAAATAGAAAGACAGTGCTCAGTTCCAATCCAACTATTTTCTGAACAGGAGGCATGAGGCAAGTTTCTAGGTTCTCCCTGTTATTTCATCTATAAAGCGGAGACAATAGTATTCATTTAGGAGGTTGGTGTGAGCTTTAGAAACAAAGCCCAGTGTCTGGCACACAGCAGCTGATCAACAAATGACAGCTAAATGGATCCGGGTCATAAAAACAGTTTACACCTTTTTTTTTT
>NW_027707737.1:0-335 GCF_054177405.1 Leptonychotes weddellii | reverse complement strand
TGCCTACCACTATCCCAGCACCCCTCTGATATTTGAGTGAGTGCCTACCACTATCCCAGCACCTCTCTGATATTTGAGTGCCTACCACTATCCCAGCACCCCTCTGATATTTAAGTGAGTGCCTACCACTATCCTAGCACCCCTCTGATATTGGAGTGCCTACCACTGTCCCAGCACCCCTCTGATATTGGAGTGCCTACCACTATCCCGGGTATAGTACTGTTGGTGTACCATGGTTTCTGGAGGGGAAAGTCCAGGGAAGGAAGAAGAGATGTAAAAAATGAGCTAGGGGAAGTCTGAGGCTAAGGCTCACCTGCTTTCCAGGTGTATGTACC
>NW_027707736.1:0-335 GCF_054177405.1 Leptonychotes weddellii | reverse complement strand
TCCAGCAGGGACCCAACAAGCGGCAGATCCAGGGAGACTCCCCTTCCTCCCCCGGGAGGAGCAGCACAGGAGTGCACCGCAGGGATCTGCTGGGTTTGGAGACTCCACACTGAGTCGTGTGCCAGAGATAGAAACCCTGGGTCACAGGCCAGCACGGAGTGCAGCTGGAGACCAGGGAGATGGGAGTGATTGACTGCTTTTCTCTGGGGCTCACTGAGGATTGGGGCCCCGAGTTCTCAGCTCCTTGGGTGGATTGGGAGGCCGCCATTTTCACTCTCATCCTCCAAAGCTGTACCAAAACCTTGCAGGGAACAAAAATTCCTGAGAGCAAACCC
>NW_027707735.1:0-6011 GCF_054177405.1 Leptonychotes weddellii | reverse complement strand
GGTCCCTGAGACTTGAGTTCCTGAGTCCCATGAGCAAGCCAGGTTTTGCAGCAATGGAAGGTCAGCCAAGAAGCCTAATTTACATGGGGTGGGGGGGGGAGGGTGGATGTGACAAGAATCAGAAGGAAGAGAGGATAGAGATGCAAAGAAATTATAGTAATCAAGGAGTTGCAGAGAAGATTAAATATCAAGTAGTCACATCACTTTATGAAAGCTACTTGCTGGCAGGCTCATTTAGTTTATTCCTGACCTAATTTACTCAAATTTGAGCCTGAAGGCCGGTACTAATTTGCATGTCCAAGAGTCATGTTTGTCTTGAAATCTAAACCTGATCACGTTGTAAATGTGAATCTGGAAAGACAGCAAATGTAAATGCCTGTTCTGAATATTATTATTTAATTGCATTTGGAAAAGAAAATAATTTAAAAGATGAAAATAGGGAGAATCATTAGCAACCAGCATTAATTAATGTTGGCAGAATGGATTACATACTACATGTCAAAAGTAAATTCTAAGTGACATTCTTCTGTAACCACTCTTTTAATCTCACATTGCAATACTGCCCTGGGGTCTGTTGTAATAGCAGATGCGGCCACAGACTCCTTCCTTGATCCCTGGTTCGAATAGGTAATCTTGGACAACATCACCACCTGAAGTGCTAAACTTGACAAGGAACTGGCCCAAGAGCTCCTCAGCTACAGCAAGGGAATCCCCTCTTCCCAGTCCTCATCAGACATGTGATGTGTACCTAGGATTTTTATGAAGGTGACAAGAAGTCACAAACTGGGAAAGCAACAGAAAATTGTTGCAACTCTTTGTTATTCAAGGCCATAATTTACATTAAAAAACTCTGCTTTAGAAAATTAAATAGTTGGGGATTAAATAAAAGAACTGAAACAGCCTTTTTGGCTTACTAGAGCATAGGAATGTAAGGACATAATAAGCAGCAGAGAAACATCCATAATGAATTTATATTAAGAGTGGGTTTAATCCTCCAAGAACAAATCAAATACTAAAATACAATTAGTGATGTTAGCAAAATCTTATCTCTGTTTATGCCTTTCATTTAAACTGGTGACTCTGGGAAAAGGGGAAATGCTGATTCTATGTTTCTGCCATTTTAAGGTACGTTCACCCATACTTCAGAAGGGATCTGGTACCCAGGGGAGAGTAGGGACCAGAAAACGGGGAAAAATATTTGGGGGAGGGAGTCTAAAGGGATGGGTAGTCTCAGAATGGTACTTTTATCTCTCAACCATGAGGGGTCCCGAAATCAGGTGATTTGCCATGTAGAAGCTCTTGCTACAAGGGGTGGGGGAGGGGCCAGGAGAAAAGACCCTCAAGGGCAGACTCTGCTCATTCCAGAAGAAAGAACCTAAGCAGGATTGTTACCATTCCTTGAAGGGCCTTCTAGAAATCCTGTAGTGTTTTTGTGTTTGTGTATGTTCATCAAATTATTATCTCATCTTCAATTATGTTTCTTTTCCCTTGGATCAAACTTAGGGTATTATACTGAATTTTTAAAAAATTATGTATGGAGACAGGTTATGTTATCTACAAATGTTACTTCAGGTTAGTCAAAGGGGTGTCAGTACATATGTGTTATAAAATAGGAGGCATGTTGGGTCTGATAGGGTTGAGACTCTGTGATAGGCCCCGGCTCCTTCACTGGGAGGGTCATTGATAGATTTCAGCCAGAGCTTGCAAATGGCAGCCTGTTGGAGTCAATGTTTTCTTTGGCCTGCACAGTATTTTGTAAAATGTGAATTATTTTGCCAACATTGAACATTTCTGGAGGTTTCGCATGAAAGTCCAGATTTTTGGCTTCTGGAGATAACATAACATAAAAAATATAAAATAATATATGCATGGCAGCCCTGGCAAGACCCCGCCCATGTCCAGGCTACGTTTGCTAAAGGTGAGGCAAGGCTGTTCCTTCTCTTCAGACCAGGCAGACCTCATGGATGTTACTTGCTGGCCTTCTGGGACATCGGAGTTTGAATTGGCTTAAATAACACTGCATTAGAGGTGCTGGCAGGCAGCCCTGAGGAGGAGGGAACAAGGAGAAGCAGACAGCCAGGGTGGAAGTAGTGTGTAAGAGGAAAGGGAGGAAAAGAGCGGGAAGGGAGCCAAAGTGGGGACTGTGCAAATAATGGATGGTGACAGAGTGTATCAGCCTCCCTGCTTCAACCCTCCCCCCTCAATCGGGAGCGGCATGGGCAAGATAGCATCAGGCTTTTCTCCACTTCCTTCCGGCTTCACTAGCTACACAGGTGAAATTAAGTGATAAATGAACCCTGAGAGCAGCCTAGCAGGGAAAAAGCCATCACAAAAGGATGGCATGCAGCCTGAGACATGTGTGGCAGGGGACAGAGGGGACAAGTCAATTGCCTATATACAGCTAGAGCTGTCCTCACAGAGATGGAGAACTGCACCGTCCAAACCACCCTCCTGATCCTCAATAGCTTCAGGAGGCTTGAAGCTGCTTCTTCTCCGCCAGCACCTGTCCCTGAGCCATCCCCCAGTCATGGAAGCAACCTGAGGTTTTCCTCAAAGGGCAGATCTCCTAGCAGCCCTCTGGGTCCTGCTGTCCCAGTACAGTCCTAGCTGCAGTGGTCACTCAACGATTACCTGCCCCAGAGCTGGAGCGCTCAACATCATGGAGACTCCTTTCAACAAGATACCCGAGCAGGGCACAGCCTTGCTCCAGGTTCCTTGATAGGATGGTTCAGATGGCTGGATTTGTCCTACCAGGAGTGCAGACCCAAGCATTAGAGTTAGCCATCGAGCACTTGGGTCCCCAGCAAGCCCCTTAGTGATGCTGTTGCCACGCTCGTAGGACATCAAGTTGCTAAGAGTTCTCCACTCTCTTTTAGGCCAGGTCAGCTAGACGGAGCATTGGGGCCCTTTTCCAGAGAAGAAAAGCTGCATTTCTTGAAGAGAGCATATAAAGCCAGAGGGCAAAATACTGAAATGGAATCGGCAGTGTTTGTGGCTGCATGTAGATTTTGTGGTCTGAAAGGTAAGCTATTCATGAAAGCCTCCAGTCCAATTCTCCTTTTTCATGAAATTATTTTCCCTTCACAGGAGAAGAAAAAGGAATCCACCAATATATTACTTGGGGTTGAAGGCATGCCTTGTAATTGCTTATAATATCATCATCATGTCTTGTGGGAGGGCAGGACATTATTCTCACTATGCAATTGAGCAAACCAAGCCTCAGGGGGCAAAAGTGAGTTGCCCAAAGTCATGAAGGTTATGTAGCCAGGACTTGACAGCAAGTTCCACTTTCTTGATCCTGGTAGTGGCTGCTATTTTCTGTTAAAATTAAATTTATCAAGACATGATACAAATGAAATATTCCTAAAACAGTTCATCAAAGGACAAAACATCATTGGAGTAGTAGGTTTTTAAAGTTAATTTACATGCATTTTTACTTTTCCCAACTTTTTATTTTGAAAATTTTTCATGATTCAGAAAAATTTTAAAAATAGTATAATAAATACCTATGTATGCTTTACCAAGATTAATTTTTAATATTTTGCCACATTTATGAATGCTCTCTAAATATTTATATATACATATATACATATATGTATGCATATAAGTGTGTGTAAATATAAGTATACATACATCTATTTGCTTTTTTCCCTGATTCATTTGTAAATGAATTGCAAACATCATGCCACTTAACTCTTGTACCTCAGCATCATTTCCTGAGAATAAAGATATTCTCCTAATAGCCAAAATACCATTATCAAACCAAAAAAAAAAAAAAAAACCCAAAAACCTAAGGAAAGTAAAAATAGCTTCATAACATCACTTAATATCCATTCCATATTTAAATTTCCCTAGTTTTCCTATATTTTTTATATATTTTTTTTCTTAACATCAAAATAACTTCATACATTATATTACTTGGTTGTATCTCTGTACTTTTTACATCTAGAATAGTCCCCCTACTCTTCTTTTTTTTCCTATGACAATGGATTTTTTATTATTTATTATCTATCTATTTATTTATTTATTTGGATTTTTTTTTTTAAAGAGTCAAGTTATCTTGTTGAATATACCATGTTCTAGATTTGTCTGTGTGTTTCATCATAGAGTTTCACTTGTTCATCTATACTGTGGATTTCCTGTAAGTGGAAGTGGAATCTAGTGGCCTCACTAGATTCAGCTTTATTGCAAGAACATTCTATGGCAATGTAAACTTCCGATTGTACCACCTCAGGGAGATGTAATGTGAAGATGTCCCACTACTAGTAATTTCAAATTGGGTCATTTGGTTCAAGGGGTAACTGCTATCACTTTCCACTGAAAAGTGAAAGTTTTCTCTTTGTGCAGAACAAGTAATCTCTACAGGAACACTCTGTAACCCAACCATCTTTTACCAATGATTTTTAGCATGGGCTACAAAATGGCGATCTTTAGTTCTATTGTTCCCCCTCCATTTAATAGCTGACATTCTGCTTTAAGAAAAGTTTCTTCTTCCGGGTGCCTGGCTGGCTCAGTTGGTTAAGTGACTGCCTTCGGCTCAGGTCATGATCCTGGAGTCCCTGGATCGAGTCCCGCATCGGGCTCCCTGCTCGGCAGGGGGTCTGCTTCTCCCTCTGACCCTCCTCCGTCTCATGTGCTCTCTCTCATTCTCTCTCTCAAATAAATAAATAAAAATCTTAAAAAAAAAAAAAAGAAAAGAAAAGTTTCTTCTTCCTCACACCCCTTTCTCTCTCTCTCTCTCTCTCTCTCTGGTAGTGAGGGGATAGTTATTATTGCTTTGTGAATTTAGTTCAAATCAATGTGTTGTAAATGGTTTCTGTCATTGTTTTTGATAATCAAATTATCCCAAATTTGGCCAGGAAGAGCCCCTTCTAGCATACTCTTTTATCCTTTTGACATAATCCTCTTAGCTCTTGAGAATTTTCTTGCTTTCAAACACAACAGGATTCTCAGGCACAACTTGCATTTTCCTTGCCTCAGGTCTGGAACGAGCCATTTCTCTAAGAAGTTCAGGTTCCTTTTGGTGGAAATGGTAATAAGAAACCAAATATGAGTGTGCCGTGCATTTTAATTTTTGGTGAAATTATTCTAACCTTTAGCTAGCACCAAAAAAACCCTGATGAAGTAAAATATAATTTCCATGAGCACTCATCAGAATAACTATTCTTTGTGACTTTCAATTACTTTCATAGTTATCCTCTAGATTTTGAAAATTGTAAATCTTACTGATGGAAGAAAATAAAGCTATGAAGTGAATAAAATCAGTTTTTGAATAAAATATTCTTCATTAAGTTGATTAAGAAAGCCTCAGATCTGAAGAAGAATAACACCATCTAAAATAATGTTTTTAGTGGAAATCAGTCTCCAAATATTGACAGTGATATACAAGAAAATGTTGGAGCGGTTTTTTTTGGATCCATGCTTTTGCATTTCACACGGCAATTGTCTTTTTTTTCCCCCGCCCAAAAAAAAAAGAAAGAAAAACAGGCCATAAAATATCTCATCATCTCAAATGTGTTTTATAGCGTGCCTACTGAGTACATGGTACAATACTAAGAAACCTGGTGTGTTTTTTTTGTGTTTGTGTGTGTGTGTCCCAATTCTTTTTTTTTAATTAATTTTATTTTATTATGTCAGTCACCATACATTACATCATTAGTTTTTGATGTAGTGTTCCATGATTCATTGTTTAAGTATAACACCCAGTGCTCCATGCAATAAGTGCCCTCCTTAATACCCATCACCAGGCTAATCCATCCTCCCACCCCCCTCCCCTCTAGAACCCTCAGTTTGTTTCTCAGAGTCCATAGTCTTTCATGGTTCATCTCCTCCTCCGATTTCCCCCCCTTCATTTTTCCCTTCCTACTATCTTCTTCTTTTTTTTGGATTTTTTTAAATTTTACTATGTTATGTTAATCACCATACATTAACCATTAGTTTTTGATGTAGTGTTCCATGATTCATTGTTTGCGTGTAACACCCAGTGCTCCATTCAGTACATGCCCTCTTTA
>NW_027707734.1:0-335 GCF_054177405.1 Leptonychotes weddellii | reverse complement strand
TCGTTATGCTGGAAGTCACTCACCGCACATCTCCCACTTGGTAACTTCTCCTGTACTAACTTAGACTTTGGAATCTTCTGACCAAAAGCTCTTCTTCCTATCTCCTTGAAGGAAGTGTTTAATCATCAAATTAAAAGGCCAAAAATATTAGCTGGGGGAGCAGTATGTTGTGATGTTTAGGTTGTAGTAGTTTCGTTTTTAGCACTTAAAATATCATTTCAGCATTATCACCAATGTACAAGTAATGAAAACTAGAATTGTTTTTATTCAATATAACTGGTAAAAGTACGCTTTACCTGATTTTTAAATTGCCAGTTTGCTTATTGACTATGCTT
>NW_027707733.1:0-335 GCF_054177405.1 Leptonychotes weddellii | reverse complement strand
CACACAGAAGTGAAGGACGTCCCAAGAGGGTGATTTTACATCAGGCGTGTAGGGCCAACCATCCAGACTGGAGCGAGAGGACTCAAGACTTTGAAGAGAGGACCTCTGGGAGACGGGGAGACAGAACTGAACAACGATTATGTAATGTGTTTAAGATGTGGAAAAATTATTGCTAGGCATTTTACAGATTTGTTAGAACGTTTGAAGAGGGTAATATGCTACTTAGTGCAGCAGAAGACAATTTGTATCTAGTTTAATAATGTGGACAATAATAAATACTGATTTAACAAAAATTATTATATGTCTCTTAGGAGGATCATGGGAGGAGGTGGGGG
>NW_027707732.1:0-335 GCF_054177405.1 Leptonychotes weddellii | reverse complement strand
ATAATAATAATAATAATAATAATATATAAGACCACATGCCCAAAATGGAATCACCTATGCTAAGCCCCATGTCACCAAACCAAGACTTACTTAAAGTTTCAGCTCTCCCAGAGATGGAAACTTAAGCCAGTCAATCAGGAATTGCCCGATCAGCATTAGTTGGGTAATCTGCCCAATAGAGCCCTGCCATCCCCTAAAGGAAAGTTATGTTGCTATAACCAATGCGGTTTTTTTGCCCGATACAACATCCTTGTTCCTGCTCCCTTCTGCTTATAAAAGTCTTTCATTTTGTACAGCTCCTCAGAGCCCCTGTCTACCTCCTAGAATGGATGCTG
>NW_027707731.1:0-335 GCF_054177405.1 Leptonychotes weddellii | reverse complement strand
ATGGATGGATGGATGGATGGATGGATAGATGGATGGGGATGGATGAGGTTGGAAAATGTTTACAGATAAAAACTAAAATTTTTCCGTATGAAAATGATGCACTTAGGCCTATGCTGGGGGAGGCTTACAAGACATATAATACAGATTAGGGACTCAGGAGTCTAGAATCTCAAGAATAAAAAAAAAAAAACCTGGCCAGTGGTTTGCACTGCCATTGCCTGCCTGTGCCGCAAGAGCATTTCTACGGAGCAGCGTGTTGACGCAGTAACAGACAGTTTGTCCAAGCACTAAGGAGAAATGACTTGCACAAGCAGGCCAACTGTGTCTCCTTTCAT
>NW_027707730.1:0-335 GCF_054177405.1 Leptonychotes weddellii | reverse complement strand
GGGGGGCAAGAAGGCTCTTTGGGAAGGTCCCCTGCAGGACCCGTGAGAGGAGGAGGATGCCCTGCCAGCACTCGGGGGGCACTGCCTGGAAGTAGCTTCCCTCTGGAGCATAACTGACTTGATCCAATTTCATGTTGGGGGGCACAGGATCACCCCAGAAACATCCTGTGTTAAATGTGTCCTGTCTCTTGCTCTTGGGATGCCCTGCACCTGCCTCTGTCCGCAGCCCCAAGGCCCTCTTCCCCAGCTGGGGCCGGGCCGGGGGCTTCCCACAGCCCCATCCCGCCCGGGTCGGTGGCCCTGCAGGCCTGTGTGGGCCAAGGTGGACCCACACC
>NW_027707729.1:0-335 GCF_054177405.1 Leptonychotes weddellii | reverse complement strand
TGGAGAGACCATGGTGGCTAGAACAAACCACAGGTACCCGCTCAGGTGGTCACAGCATGAACTGCTCTTAGAGAATTCCAGTTTCTGTTCTGAGCCTCCATTCTGTCTCGGTAAACGTAGGTGAAGTACTTGTCCAAGGCCCCCAAGACTGTTTCCTCAGCTTTAAGGATAACAGCACTCACACTGGGAGTTAACTGGACTATAGAAACCCGTATGGGCAAGTATCTGCAAAACTGCACAACGTGTTTGCTGTTGGGTCATTGTTTCTTTGGGGTCTGCTCTGCTCTTGGATGTGTCAGTTTGAGGCAGTAGGTGTAGAATCTTGGCCACGTGGT
>NW_027707728.1:0-335 GCF_054177405.1 Leptonychotes weddellii | reverse complement strand
CCTCCGAGGACTCATTCAGCTCTGCCCCCTTCCCTCCAGGGCCTTCCTGGCCTGGCGTCCCTGGGCCCCCACCCCTCCCTAGCCCTGCCAGCTCAGCCCGGCCAGCCTTTGGCAGTGAACGCTCCTGTGGGGCTGCCTGCCTAGCTTTCCATCCCAGCTGCACTTTTGACTCTCTTGGACCCCAGTTGGCTCAACACCCCCCCACCCCATGACCTACCCAGACATCCAGAAGCTCTGCCCTGGTCCAGCCCCTGCCCCCATTCATCTAAGAAGAAAGTTTAGAATATATGAGAACCCCTGAGGTACTTTAAATCTCTTTTCCAGACCAATCAGAA
>NW_027707727.1:0-335 GCF_054177405.1 Leptonychotes weddellii | reverse complement strand
GGCGGGGGCGGGGTGGGGGGTGTGCGGCGGGGAGGACGCCGCCTCCCTCCTTCCTGAGCAACCGGCTCCTGGGGCTTCTTCAGAGCCTCCTCGCTGAGTTCTGAAGTAACGGGGAAAGATTTTTATTGTGTCACTGCAAATTAAAATCTCTCCATTTTGTGGAATTGTCAGTTGCTGGAGGATATAAAACTGTTTGTCAGCTTAATCATTTAAATACGACATCTCAAGATGGGCGGTGATGAGCCAGAGACTAGAAGGTGCTCCACTCCCAGCAGAGACAGACCATGGAAACAACAGTGCCCCATAACTTCATAACTTTCCACTGGAGTGTTTCA
>NW_027707726.1:0-335 GCF_054177405.1 Leptonychotes weddellii | reverse complement strand
AGAGATCCAGCCACATATCTCTTCCCTTGACCTCACTGTCACCAATTTTCCAATCATGTTCCTTCTAAGTCCCTACACACATACACACACACACACACACACACAGTGACAGAGATACAGAGAGACAGACGGACAGACATAGATTATTTTCATGAATTAGCTCACATGACTGTGAGGCTGGCAAGTCTGAAATCTGCAGGGCAGGTGGCAGACTGGAAATCCAAGAAGGGCATATGGTGGAGTCTTGAGGTTGAAAGCAGTCTGGAGACAGAGTTCCTTCTCCCATGAAGGATTTTATCTTTTCTCTTAAGGCCTTCACCATATTGTATGAAGTA
>NW_027707725.1:0-335 GCF_054177405.1 Leptonychotes weddellii | reverse complement strand
CCTGTCACATGGTGACCATTCAGCAGCGTTAGCCACCATGATGGTGATGATGGTGGTGGTGAGGACAGTGGTAGTGATGGTGGTGTTGATAGTGGTGGTGGTGGTGACAGTGGTAGTGCTGGTGACGGTGATGGTGGTGGTGATGGTAGGTGATGGTAGTCGTGGTGGTGATGATGGTGATGGTGATGGTAGGTGATGGTAGTGGTGGTGGTGATGATGGTGATGGTGATGGTACTGGTGGTGATGGTGGTGATGGTAGTGGTGGTGGTGATGGTGGTGATGATGGTGATGGTAGTGGTGGTGATGGTAGTGGTGGTGGTGGTGACAGTGGTAGT
>NW_027707724.1:0-6011 GCF_054177405.1 Leptonychotes weddellii | reverse complement strand
GGAGAAAGGGGAACCCTCCTACACTGTTGGTGGGAATGCAAGCTGGTGCAGCCACTCTGGAAAACTGTATGGAGGTTCCTCAAAAAGTTGAAAATAGAGCTACCATACGATCCAGCAATTGCACTACTGGGTATTTACCCCAAAGATACAAATGTAGGGATCCGAAGGGGTACATGCACCCTGATGTTTATAGCAGCAATGTCCACAATAGCCAAACTGTGGAAAGAGCCAAGATGTCCATCGACAGATGAATGGATCAAGAAGAGGTGGTATATATATACAGTGGAATATTATGCAGCCATCAAAAGGAATGAGATCTTGCCATTTGCAATGACGTGGATGAAACTGGAGGGTGTTATGCTGAGCGTAATAAGTCCATCAGAGAAAGACATGTATCATATGACCTCACTGATATGAGGAATTAATCTCAGGAAACAAACTGAGGGTTGCTGGAGTGATGGTTGGGGTGGGAGGGATGCGATGGCTGGGTGATAGACACTGGGGAGGGAATGTGCTATGGTGAGCGCTGTGAATTGTGCAAGACTGTTGAATCACAGATCTGTACCTCTGAAACAAATAATACATTATATGTTAAGAAAAAAAAAGAAGATAGCAGGAGGGGAAGAATGAAGGGGGGGAAGTCAGAGGGGGAGACGAACCATGAGAGACGATGGACTCTGAAAAACAAACTGAGGGTTCTAGAGGGGAGGGGGGTGGGAGGATGGGTTAGCCTGGTGATGGGTATTGAAGAGGGCACGTTCTGCATGGAGCACTGAGTGTTATGCACAAACAATGAATCATGGAACACTACATCAAAAACTAATGATGTAATGTATGGTGATTAACATAACAATAAAAAAATTTTTAAAAAAGAAGAAGAAAAGGAGGCAATGGTGGAAAGAGAACTGAGAGAAGGTTTAAGATGTAGCTGTAAAACCAGGAGGCAGTGGCAATGGAAGATAGTCATGCCACTTCATTATTGCTCATTGCAACGTGGTGAGAATTTGTCAGCCCCAAATCAGTGGGATCCTTTCAACATACAGAGTCAGTGGCTACCACAATGCCAAGCTCCCCCATGGCTCAATCAGCTCAGACCATGTCTGTTTGATAAAGGACATAGAGTTATCACTGAATGGGTTGACCATTTCACTGAAGCTACCTACTCAATCTTGTTATTTTTCCTACTAAAAAGAATGGCTCTTAAATTATGTAGATGATTCATAATGTCTTGGATGTGTAGGTGGCACTGCCTTTCACCAGAAATAGACCAGCTCAACCAAGGTCTTTGGTATCATATAGGTGAAATCTCTCCATGGAATAAAATTGCTCCTTTATTTCTTCTATTCTCCTACCTTCCTTTCTTTTTCCATTCATCACTCATTCATTTGCTCATTCAACAACACAGAATTATTGGATATCTACAGTATGCCAGCTCCTGGGCAAGGCTCCATAACTAGGGTTTGGTTCATGATCATGAAGCTGGTGGGGCTGGCTACAGGCAATTCCAAGAGAGGTGTAAAATTAGGCAACCCAGCAAGGGATTAGAAATCATAAAGGAAGGGAATTCCAAGATCAAATCCAAATTTGGCAAGAGAAGATGTAGAAGAAAAAGTAAGGATCATAAAGCAGAAAATCCCATGAGCAGGATACAACATACCTACTGTCTAGAACCCAGGCCTTGAATGATGGGAAAGGTCTGCTTCCTCTTGGAGAAGGGGAGGAGACAGATGAAGTAAAGGAACCGTGCATGGTTGTTAAGATTTGAGGAAACACCATCTCATTAAAAGGAAACATACATTTAGCGATTTCTTAAATAATAAGTTGAAAGCCACTGAGTCCCTCCTTCACCAATTAGCTTGATTCTCTATCCCAGCTAAGAAATCCCTCTTATTAAAGCTAAAGTTCCTTTGTTTAAGATTTCCTGTCTTTTTGGTCTCTTTAGCATTTTAAAGGATGTTTGCATCCTTGTTACCTGTCTGACTTCCACTTCATCACCTTAGCACCTTAATTGTTACTATTCTCATTAAGGAGTCTCATGTTGATTCTTCTTGCTCTGTGTCTCTCACACATATCCCTTAACTATTCTTTTCCTTGGGAATATTCCTTGGCAAAATTGCTTTCCATTCCTGCCATCACCACCGTGCTGAGGCTCTCATCAATTCAAGCAGAGAGGATTGCAATTGTCTCCCTGTCTCCTCTGCTTCCCACCTCCAATTCCTTCTCCTACCTGTTGAGAAACTAATTTTCTAAAAGCTTCATATTATTTATATTCCCCCACTCAAATTTCCTACAAATGAAACAAAAAAACATAATAAAATTCTCCTCATTACCAAATAATAAAGTACACATACACATACATACACACACTCACACACCACAACGTGGCTTCAAGCCTGCTTTGTGCCTTATCTATGTTTACTCACCTTCATGTATAGAGAATCTTCTCTTCTCAGCCTCTGTTCACAGACCTGAGCTACCAAATATATATGAATGAAGCCCTTAAATAGACTTCATTTTCTTAATATTTTCTCAATATTTTCCAGGTATTCTTATTTCCTCTGCCTGGAACTCCATTTCTTTTTCCCTCTGTTAGACACTGTAGTAAAATGGAAGGAAGGAATACTTGAAGGGAGTCCCTGGCTGTGTGACATTGGACAAGTCACTGACTCTCTCTGGGGCACAATTTCCTTTTCTATAAATTAGACCAAGGAGATTGGACCAGTTGATCACTAAAGAGTTTCCAGCTCTCACCTGAAGTGAAGTCCCCCCTGGAATCTCCCTCACCTGCCCTTCCCAAGGTGACTCTCCTTGATAGGAGCAGTCACACCATGGCTTGGAGAATGAGGGTAGCTGTACAACATATCTAGAACTGCATTTGTGCTACAAGCCTGAAAGCTGTAGCTGACAGATCCATAAAAGGCTCTTCTATTTCAGAAGGCAATGATACAAATTAGAATGTCTGCCTTAGTTACCTCTGTCCAACAAAAGTGCTAGCATTGTATGTGGGCACTAGACTTCCCCAGAACTTACATGCCACACCAGAACATGAGTCTGCAGGCAGGTTTATGTGCTGGCAGTACAACCCAAGCATCAGCCTGGAGATAAAAAAAGTAAATGAATGGATAAGATAGTCACAGGATGTTTAATTTTCAGAGTATTTCACATACATCGTGGCACTTGACCCTCACAAGAAGCAAATGAGGAAAGCAAGTGAGCAACAAATATTATTGAAGTCTACTATGTGCCAGGCCCAGTTGAGGGTGTGTAGGAGACACCAGTGGACAAGCTCAATATCCTTTCCTTCATGGAACTGACATCCTAGCAGAGCAGAATCTATTGCACTGAAATGAATAGGAAAATCCTAAAAGAAGAGTTAACAACCATTGCATGATTATGGGATAAGTGCACTGGCAAAAGTTTGATAGTTAACGATAGCAACTACCATTTATTATTCGACAAATATTTACTGAGTGCTTACTATATGCCAAGTTCTGTGCTAAATGCTTTACATATGTTGTTTTATTTAATCGTTATGCTAACCCTGCAAAGCAGATATTATTATCTCCATTTTTCAAATGAGGAAATTAAGACTCAGAGAGTTTAAGGAAACTTCCCAATTTCCCCTAGCTGGCTTGCATTGGAGTAGAGTGGAGACAATGGTTAGTCCTGTTTGCAGGAGCAGGGGAAAGCTGCAGGGAGGGGAATGTTGAGCAGGGTCTCAAAATTGAGTACATGTTCACCAAGCAAAAAAAAAGTGGGGGGTGGTAGATGGGCCAGGGTGAGAAGGGCTTTATAAGCTAGGCTTTCCCAGAACTTCCTAGAACTTTTTCCAGAACAAAATAGAAAATATTTATACACCACACTGGGGCAAGTGGATAAGGCAGCAGTCTTGAGCAGCCTCTGAGACTCCTGCTGCCCCAAGCCTGTCCTATAACCCCCAAATGCCTGCACTTCTTATACCCCACTGTGTGACACAACACACAGGCTGTGAAGGTCTGCAATAAGCAGCAGGGATTCACTGAAGGATTTTAAGCCCAGGAATGACAAAATCAGAATGGCAGAGTGGGGACTGGGTTGGAGAGGGAGGAAGTCAGAGGCAAGGGATCCAGTTAAAGCTGTAATGGGAGGGTAAGCTGTAAGCTGTAGACCAGGAGGGCCCAAATCAAGGTACTGGCAATGAGAACGGATCACAGACCATGGGCTTGAAAATGATTGAGGAGGGCAGCACCGACAGCCTTGGGTGATGGATGGAATGTGGTGGGAGTGATGGCTTAGTTGAGGATAATTCCAAGATTTCTAGGTTAAAAAGGGACTTAGAATTCATGACTGAAATGTCACCTCTCATGAGTAAAATTCCAGTTCCAAATTTAAAAGGATATATTGTCAATACTTTACAAAGCAGTGTAGACATTTCACATTTCTCTGTATCAATCAATGAGTGAATATGCAAAAGGGAAAAACAAACATAGACATGCTCACATATACACATACACGACCCTCCAAAGGGAAGTCTGCATTCAGACAGCTAGTACCTGAGCTGCATTTGTTGAGATATTCTGATTTTTGACACTCCTTAGTAAGTTGGAATTCTGCTATTCCTATTCCTGTCACCTATTGCACAAGACTTCCAAGTCCTACAGAACAAAACCCTGAAATGTTTCTGATCGAGACATGAGCGTTAGGACTGTTTTCTCAAATAGAATTCTATTTCTCCTTTATTGTTTCTTCCTCCAGGGGGGAAAAATGTGGTAAAAACTGGTCTGTCATTGTTTTTAGTTGAAGAAACAGAAAAGAGTAGAAACATTTAAATACCACAAAACTCCCTTTTATAGAACAACTAAACACCCACAACATAGTCCAACTGGCAGCAATGTAATCAATTTGGAATGGTAAGCCATGTGCCAATCCTTGTTTGGCCATCAAGCAAATGACAACAAGGAAGCTTCTGTTCCATGTGATAGCTGAAACAATGGGCCAATGAGAGAGTAAGACCTTTAACCATACTCTCTCTCCTAAAGACATCAGTCATTTTTCTGAATAGCCAACATTTCCAAGAGTTAAGGATTTATTTTCTCCTTTAAGAGCCACAATTTCTTTTTAATGGAACCAATTTGGCTAAAACTCCTTCTGAAATATATGCCAGGCTTTCATATATGCTTATACAAATTATACAAAACAAAATGTAATCGTGGTGATGCAAGGCTATCACTTTAAGTTCCAACTATTATTTTGGGCTAAAAGACTCAGGAATATTTGAGATGTGTGGAGTTTGCCCAACATTAAATGGCATCATTTTTTTAGTCCTTTTATCTGTTTTTATAGTTTGTTTTTGTCTGCTCCTTTGTTGTCAGGCTTTGGCTATACATTCAGGCTACTCTTGAATCTCAAGCTTCCTTGTTTCCTTTCATAACATATACTACTTTTATTCTGCTAAGAGCCTGAAAAACATTACCCAAGTATGTTACCAAGATTGTACATGAAGTAAGAGTAAGCAGGCTCCATAAGGGACAAGGGCTCACTCATGCTTCAACCACGTGGTAGTATCTTTAGTGCCTAGAAGACTATAGAGTATAATGGCAGGAGGGTGGGGATGCCAGGGAAAGACAGGATTTGACTGCAGCAAAACCTGATTTTGACCTTCAGCAATTCACTTGCTATTTCTCAGCCTCAAATTCCTCCTTGGCATAAATAGAAATAATAATATCTATGTACTTCACTCAGATTACTGTGGGGATTAAATGAGATAATGTATGCAAAGTTCCCAGACCTACCACATTACTAGCCTCAATTAATTAAGGCTATTATTATTATTATTATGGATTTTGTGACATGCATTATGACTGCTTAAACTGC
Organism: Leptonychotes weddellii; assembly: GCF_054177405.1. Classification (NCBI taxonomy): domain Eukaryota; kingdom Metazoa; phylum Chordata; class Mammalia; order Carnivora; family Phocidae; genus Leptonychotes; species Leptonychotes weddellii. Next base: position 158 of record NW_027707724.1, on the reverse strand, counting down.
TCAAATGTATTCTTCCTTATATTATGCAGCCATCAAAAGGAATGAGATCTTGCCATTTGCAACGACGTGGATGGAACTGGGGGGTGTTATGCTGAGCGAAATAAGTCAATCAGAGAAAGACATGTATCATATGACCTCACTGATATGAGGAATTCTTA
>NW_027707723.1:0-335 GCF_054177405.1 Leptonychotes weddellii | reverse complement strand
AAAGGGGCACCTGGGTGGCTCAGATGGTTAAGCGTCTGCCTTCAGCTCAGGTCATGGATCTCTGGGTCCTGAGACCCGTGTTGGGCTCCCTGCTCAGTGGGGAGTCTGCTTCTCCCTCTCCTTCTGCCTCTCACACTGCTCATGCTCTCTCTCTGTATCTCTCTGTCTTAAATGAATAAATAAAATCTTAAAAAAAAAACAAATAATGCAATATGTGTTAAGAAAAAAAAAAAGAAGAAGAAGATAGCAGGAGGGGAAGAATGAAGGGGGGGGAAATGGAGGGGGAGACGAACCATGAGAGACGATGGACTCTGAAAAACAAACTGAGGGTTCTA
>NW_027707722.1:0-335 GCF_054177405.1 Leptonychotes weddellii | reverse complement strand
AAACACCTAAGAACCCACACTGTGGAGAAATCCTATAGATGTAAAGAATGTGGTAAATCCTTCAGCAGAAGGTCTGGCCTTTTTATACATCAAAAAATCCACGCTGGAGAAAATCCCCATAGATACAATCCAGGTAGGAAGGCATCCAGCACTTCCCTTCCCGGATGTCAGAGAATTCATCTCAGAAAGAAGTCCTATTTATGTAATGAATGTGGCAACACCTTTAAGTCTAGCTCATCCCTTCGTTATCATCAGAGGATTCACACGGGAGAGAAACCTTTCAAGTGCAGTGAATGTGGGAGAGCCTTCAGTCAGAGTGCATCTCTTATCCAGCA
>NW_027707721.1:0-335 GCF_054177405.1 Leptonychotes weddellii | reverse complement strand
CGCTTAACCAACTGAGCCACCCAGGCGCCCTATTGGCTTACATTTCTTGACACCTTCTTTCTTCAGTGGATGTTATTTCAGGGATATTTTTACTTTTATTAACTACAGGGATGATTTAGAATCTTGGGGAGCAGAGGTGGAGTTCCTTTCCTTCCAGAAGGCCCCTGTATTCATTTCCTAGGGCTGCTATAACAAAGTACTACAAACTGGGGGGCTTAAAACAACTGACACGTATTCTCTCACAGTTCTGGAAGCTGGAAGTCCAAAATCAATGTGTTGGCAGGGCCACGCTCTCTCTGAAATCTGTAGAGAGGAATCCTTCCCAGCCTCTTCCT
>NW_027707720.1:0-335 GCF_054177405.1 Leptonychotes weddellii | reverse complement strand
GAGCCAAGGGAGGGCCTGGTCATTTTCATACTCAGTACTCTTTTTCGGTAAACCACTCTGCCTCCTGCACTGATGTCAGGATCCAGCAATGTGAACAAAGAAAGTGGCACAGATCTCCTTCAAGACCCTTCAGGTCAGACCGGCGGTCATAAAGAAGCACAGCCATTGTATCCATTCTGTGATGAGACCCTAACCCACCTCTAAGGATAAGCCAAGTCTTGCTTTTCTTGGTGAAGCTCCTTCTCTGCCCCTAACACCGAGAGTCCTTGCTGGTCCCACGCCATCTGGCACTGGTCATCACCAGGTAACTAGCATTTAACTACCACTTGTCAAAA
>NW_027707719.1:0-335 GCF_054177405.1 Leptonychotes weddellii | reverse complement strand
GAGGCGACACAGCCCCACACCCTACTTAACGAGCGTCCGGTGTAATGGGCCTCGCTTCCCCTGGGCAGGGACACTGTCCCCAGGAGAAGGCCCCCGGGCCGTGTGCGGGGAAGGGCCAGCCTGCCTGTTTGTGTCTAAGGAACGTCCTCTTGCGGGTTCGCCAGGGAGACGCGCAGGGAAACGGGTGTCTTAGCTGCCCCGGGTGGCTTAGCCTGCGGGCCCAGGTGCCATCGTACTAGAGGCAGGAGAGGGGCAGGCCCTTGGGGAGAGGACCTGGCTTCAGGAGAGGGGACCCGGCTTCAGAGGAACCTCAAAGGTCTGGTGGTCTGGGATCG
>NW_027707718.1:0-335 GCF_054177405.1 Leptonychotes weddellii | reverse complement strand
ATCGAGTCCCGCATCGGGCTCCCTGCTCGGCGGGGAGTCTGCTTCTCCCTCTGACCCTCCCCCCTCTCATGCTCTCTCTATCTCATTCTCTCTCTCAAATAAATAAATAAAATCTTTAAAAAAAAAAAAAAAAAAGAAGTCAAACTATCTTATCATTGTTTTTGTAAGTTCTATGTATTCTGGTTATAGTCCTTTCTCAGATAAATGCTTTGCAAATATTTTCTCTCAGCCTGTGTCTTGTCATTTCATTCTTTTAAGAGTATCTTTCAGAGAACAGGAAAAATTAATTTTATTAAGTTAAATTTATCAATATATTTACTTACGGACCATGCTTT
>NW_027707717.1:0-335 GCF_054177405.1 Leptonychotes weddellii | reverse complement strand
ACTGCACCCTTATAATGAAGGGCAAGGGGTCAAGGAAGCCAAGTTTACAGTTTTCTAAATAAAATAGTTTTTTTTTTAAAAGATTTATTTATTTTATTTATTAGAGAGAGAGAGAGCATGAGAGGGGGGAAGGGCAGGGGAGAAGCAGACTCCCCGCCGAGCAGGGAGCCCGATGCGGGACTCGATCCCGGGACTCCAGGATCATGACCTGAGCCGAAGGCAGTCGCTTAACCAACTGAGCCACCCAGGCGCCCAATAAAATAGTTTTTTAAATAGCAGTACTAATGACAGAATTTTGGAGGTGAAAGGGATCTAGGAAAAAACCTAAATCTGTT
>NW_027707716.1:0-335 GCF_054177405.1 Leptonychotes weddellii | reverse complement strand
GGAAACCCCTCAGTCTGGGGCAAACTGGATGGTTGTCACTGTGTTGGTACTGTTGTTACCATCCCGATTTTGCAGAAAAGGAAACCAAGGCATGAAAAAGTTAAGTAAGTTGCCCCAAATTACTCAGCTAGTAACTGGCAGAGGCAAGATTTCCATCTAGGAAGGCTGCTGCAGAATCTACCTGCTTCACTACTGTATTTGTTTGCTAGGGCAGCAATAATAAAGTACCACAGACGGGGGAGGGGGATTCTTAAACAACAGAAATTTATTTTCTTACACTTCTAGAGGCTAGATGTCCAAGATCAAAGTCTCAGCAGGGTTGATTTCTTCAGAGG
>NW_027707715.1:0-335 GCF_054177405.1 Leptonychotes weddellii | reverse complement strand
ATGGATGGATGGATGGATGGATGGATAGATGGATGGGGATGGATGAGGTTGGAAAATGTTTACAGATAAAAACTAAAATTTTTCCGTATGAAAATGATGCACTTAGGCCTATGCTGGGGGAGGCTTACAAGACATGTAATACAGATTAGGGACTCAGGAGTCTAGAATCTCAAGAATAAAAAAAAAAAAACCTGGCCAGTGGTTTGCACTGCCATTGCCTGCCTGTGCCGCAAGAGCATTTCTACGGAGCAGCGTGTTGACGCAGTAACAGACAGTTTGTCCAAGCACTAAGGAGAAATGACTTGCACAAGCAGGCCAACTGTGTCTCCTTTCAT
>NW_027707714.1:0-335 GCF_054177405.1 Leptonychotes weddellii | reverse complement strand
CGCACACGTGTGCACACAAACATGCATGGCACACAAACATGTGCGCACACAGAAACACATGCACACATGCACAGATGTGCGCATATGTGAACACATGCACACGTGTGTGCACACAAACATGCATGACACACAAACATGTGTGCACACAGAAACACACACACACGTGTGCACACACAAGCATGCATGCACACACAAACAATGCACACATGTGAACACACGCACACGTGTGCACACACAAACATGCACGCACACATGCACATATGTGCACACACAAACATGCATGCACACACAAACACATGTGCACACGAACACATGCACACACTCACATATGTGAA
>NW_027707713.1:0-6011 GCF_054177405.1 Leptonychotes weddellii | reverse complement strand
ACACACACACACACACACACAATAGAATATTATGCAGCCATCAAAAAAATGAAATCTTGCTATTTGCAACAACGTGGATGGAACTAGAGGGTATTATGCTAAGCAAAATAAGTCAATCAGAGAAAGACAATTATCATATGATCTCACTGATTAGAGGAATTTGAGAAACAAGACAGAGGATCATAGGGGAAGGGAGGGAAAAATGAAACAAGATGAAACCAGAGAGGGAGACAAACTATAAGAGACTCTTAATCTCAGGAAACAAACTGAGGGTTGCTGGAGTGGAGGGGGTTGGAGGAATGGGGTGGCTGGGTGATGGACATTCGGGAGGGTCTGTGCTATGATGAGCACTGTGAATTGTGTAAGACTGATGAATCACAGACCTGTACCCCTGAAAAAATAATATATGTTAATAAAAAAAAAGTTGAGAGCTTCATACTTGCAGTAGCAGTAAAAATTCAGGGTATTATGAAATATGAAAAAAGTTATTTTTTGAAAATTATTATAGAAGTAATAGATATAGTTAGAAGAAAGTTACAAAAATGTAGAAAAATATACATGATAATGTAAAAGCCTCCTCTACATTCACACCAATTCCTGTTCCCAATTTCAGTCCAATTTTGTAGATTATAATTCTAACACTAAATAATATATCTGCATTGATTATTTATCAAAATTAGGATGAGGAATTTATTACATTTACATTACCTCTCTTTCCCTTCCTCTTCATTTTGTTATTTATATTATCACTATTTTATTCCTAATTGAATATCAAGAATTCCTATAGTTCAATCTGACCATGAGTGTTCAGGACTCATTAATATGTGATCAGATAAATTTGTATATGTTACCTTTTTTAACTTTAAATTGAATATAGACTATAAACCATCCACATTATAGTCTAAGCTTTGACGATGTATCTTGGTTTCCTGTATGTGTACTTAGGAGATTTGTGTCCCTCATATGCTTCAGCTCTGTTTTGTATCCTACACCTCATAATTTTCTTAGCCATGATAATATTTTAACATGGTACAGATGCATAACATTACCAATCTAATTCTATGACTATAACTAAATCTGTGATATAAACTAAATATAGTCTAGAACTTAATAAACTTTTTAAGAAAAATAAATGCTGTATTTACTCAACATTGCTATCCCTGTAAAATACATTAAGTGTCAGCATGTTTTAAGTATCAAGTTGTAGGTATAGTAATTATCTCAACCTAGGAATGTAGAAGCTGAGATTTAGAAATGTTGAGGAACTTCTGGTGTTATGTAGTTCCATAAGTGGTGGAGCAGGATAAGCACCAAAGTCTGTCTACCTCTGAACTGAATGCTCTTAGCTGCTCTAGGCTCTCAACCATTTACTTCAAGAATACATGTTCTAACACTTTGGTTTGCTTCACTTCTCAACCAGTACCATTAGTAAAGTGTTTGTAATCTCTGAATCTTCTTCCAGCTCTGAGTGTGTGGCTCTGATTCATTATTTACTGTGGTTAAAAGATAGTTATTGTTTGGGCACACTTGGGTAGCTCAGTCAGTTAAGCATCTGCCTTTAGTTCAGGTCATGATCCCAGGGTCCTGGGATCAAGTCCCTCATTGGGATCAAATCCCACATTGGGCTACTTGCTCAGAGGGAAGCCTGCTTTTCCCTCTGCCTGCCACTTCCCCTGCTTGTTCTCTCTCTGGCAAATAAATAAATAAAATCTTAAAAAAAGAAATAGTTATTGTTTAAATACTATTGTAGACTAAGCTTGATGCCCCTTGAAAAACACATCACCACTGTAGGATTTCTTTTTCCTGGGGAAACACACATAGTCAAAGTGTATCATATTTTTATAGGCTACATTTATTGTACTAATATAGCTACAAAGTAATTTTTCTTATTTCTACTTAACTGCCATTTATAAAATTATTTTCTCCCAAAATGATCAGCAACAGATTATATATATTAAGCTGTATAAAGGGGACACATTAAATGAATCATCAAGTTTTGTACATACAGTGTAGTGGAACTTTTGGATATTTTCCAATTAAAAACAATATCTCCCCATGATATTTTTCCATATCATGGTAACTTCGATGTGTATTTCCATTTCAAGATGTAAGATTGAGTGAAATGAGAGTAATAATATATAAAATAAAGTTCTGGCAATAGAAGATGGAGACATGGCATTAGTGAATTGGGGACTTTGTCTGATTCCTATAAGAATGACAGCAAATAAAATCCCACTAAATTGTTTTTCACCTTAAAAGTATTTGTGAATCTTTTTTTCTCTGGCTGACTTATTTTGCTTAGCATAATACACTCTAGCTCCATCCATGTCATCACCAATGGCAAGATTTCATTCTTTTTGATGGCTGAGTAATATTCCATTTTATATATTTCATATCTTCTTTATCCATTCATTAGTCACTGGGCATATGGGCTCATAATTTGGCTGTTCTTGATAATGCTGCTATAAACATTGGGGTGCATGTGCCTCTTTGAATCAGTATTTTTGTATCCTTTGTGTAAATAGTAGTGCAATTGCTGAGTCATAGGGTAGTTCTATTTTTAACTTTTTGAGGAACCTCCGTACTGTTTTCTTGAGGGGCTGCAATATATCACTCATATGTGGAATTAAAGAAACAAAACACATAAATGGGAAGGGGAAGGAAAGAGAGGGAAGCAAAACATAAGAGACCGTTAACTATAGAGAACAAACTGAGAGTTAATGGAAGGAGGTAGGTGGGGGATGGGCTAGATGGGTGACAGGTATTAAGGAGGGCACTTGTGATGAACACTGGGTATTGTATGTAAGTGATGAATCACTGAATTCTACACCTGAAACCAATTTTACCATATATGTTAACTAACTGGAATTTAAATAAAAACTTGAAACAAATATATATATATATATATATATATATAATCTCCACATATATATATGAATGTGGATTTTGTGTTCTAGTTGGTAATATAGCTATGGTTGTTTTAATATAAATATACTTTTTAAATTATTTACCATCAGTTAAAACTGACACTCCAAAATTTTCTCATCCCAGAACACCATAGGTGTGTTCCAGTTTGAGAAATAGAGAACTAAGATCAAGAACAGTTATTTCACATACAATTAATGTTTAATATCAGTTTGCTAATTAATTCTTTTAAATAGTCCATTTCTTTGCTCCCTTCTTAGGACTACATAGCCTGGCTTTCCTTGTCCTTTCACATTCCTCAGGGATTCTTTGGCAATAGGCTACTCTTTCTCAAAGTACTCATGTACTTTGTTAGTGCTGCTTTTATAACTTAATTGCCTGCCATCCCACTTTCAAGGATCTGTTTCCTTTACTGTATGGGGGGTGGGTGGATTTTGTCCTACATCTGTTTCTTCTTTTGCCTTTGCTCTAGCTAGTTTTTCTGTTCTTGTCCAGTTCCTATCTGTAACTCTGAGCTTCACAGTGGTTGCTAATCAGTCCCTGAAACTCTAGGCTAGCTATCTGTCTTCCAGGAGCATCAGGATGACCTCGGTGAATGTGTTTTCCTTCATTGCAGTATCCCCACACTTCAGCTAACACAGAAGTATAGAGAGTTTAACAGAGGATGATGATGGTGTGGAAATTCATGAAAGAGATTACAATGTAATAAAAAGAACACTCTTTAAACTGGAAACTAAATACAACTTTTCATCAAGTCCAAAGGGAATAAATGAAATCCATCAAAGGGTTCCCTCACTGAAGCATTTGTGTTTCTCTCTGGTTCTACCTAGAGCTCTACCTACCTAGCTGTCTGTGCCAAAACAAGAAAAAAATGTGAGAAGAGTGGCATTATTTTACATTTTTTCCCCAAATCTTTTCTTTTGTCTGGCCTAACTGAAGACAGCTAGATTCTCATATTTACTTCTACTTTCAACACATTGCAATATCATATGTCATGTTGCCTCTGGAAAACTCAGCTGTACATTCATGAGACAATAAGGAGTGAAAATGTCAAATAATGTTTTACTATTATTATGGAAATAGATTGGAACTTGGGGATCCATCAGGGTTCCCCTGATCACACTTTGAGGACTGCAGATAGAGAGTATTTAAAGCTACCTGACATAGAGTGAATCTAATTAAATTATTATTATTAACTTTATTTCTAAAGCTAATAGGAATATCTTAGCTAATATCAGTTCACATTTTATTATTAACTTTATTTCTAAAGCTAATAGGAATATCTTAGCTAATATCAGTTCACATTTTCAGTACCCCTTGCCTGTATCAATTCTCATATTTCCTTTACCTCCCTGGCTTCTCTGTTTTACCTTCTCTCTCTAGGTCTCTTTTTTTAGTCTATCTTTTCAAAATTGCAGACTTTCTTTTGAGCTATTCTTGGACTTTTGTTTTCCTTTGAACACATAGCTGCTATTTACTCTCACAGATATTTGTAGGGGCTCCTGGACTTTCTACTTCATTAGCCTATTCTGGGTACCCAGATAAACCTACCTTTCACCTGGTGTTCCAGCTTGGGAAGGAAACCCTAACTATGAAGTTGATCTTAACAGGCCACCAAAATGGAAGAACCAAAGCACAGATTAGGAGCTACAGTGCACCCATATTGAGATGTCTATGAATGGGACCCATATGAAGACAAGTACTTTGCCCAGGGTTCATACAGTGCATCTGTGGTCTGATACAAAGGCTGAGATAAGACCAGGTGATCATGAAAGGGAGGAGGGGAATGACAAAAAAAGAAAGTAAGAAGAAATGGAAATGCTAATATATGATGGGGTAAGAGGAAATAAATAACAAATAAGAATTATTTGTGACCAGGCGCCTGGCTGGCTCAGTTGGTTAAGCGGCTGCCTTCGGCTCAGGTCATGATCCTGGAGTCCCTGGATCGAGTCCCGCATCGGGCTCCCTGCTCGGCGAGGAGCCTGCTTCTCCCTCTGACCCTCCCCCCTCTCATGTGCTCTCTCCCTCTCTCATTCTCTCTGTCTCAAATAAATAAATAAAATCTTAAAAAAAAAAAAAGAATTATTTGTGACCTAGAATTAGGCAAAGATTTCTTAGACATAATACCAGATGCATGATCCATAAAATTTTAAAAAATTGATTAGACTTCATAAAAATTAAAACAACAAAGCACTATTGCTCTGCAAAAGATCCTGTTAAGAGGGTGAAAAGAGAAAGAGGTTATAAAGTTTATCAGTCACTAGAAAATATTTGCAAATCACATATCAGGCAAATTGCTTACATACAGAATGTATAATGAGCCCTATAAACTGAATAGTAAGAAACCAAAGGATCCAATTAGAAAATGGACAAAATTAAACAGACACTTCACCAAAGATGAAATATGGATGGCAAATAAACACACAGAAAGATGCTTAACATTGCTTGCCTTTAGGGAAATGAATTTATTGCAAGTTATTACTCTACATCTATCAGAATGGCTAAAACGAAAGAATATTGATAGTAGCAAATGCTGGTAAAGATGAAGAAAAACTATCATACATTGCTAGTGTAAATGTAAACTACCACAGCCACTAAGGAAAAGAGTTGTAGTTTCTTAAAAAGTTAAATATACACCTACTGTATGACCTGGCACTTCTCTACCTTTCTCTTTCCCTCCCTCCCTCATTGCTTTCCCCAACCTCCCCTTCTTCCTTTCCTCTCTTCTCTTCTCCCTTCCATTCTAATCAAGATTTATCCATTAGTTTTGGTTCTATCTTAGGCAGATAGTTATTAAGTAACTGTAAAGCATACTTATTTTATTTTTTTATTATGTTATGTTAATCACCATACATTACATCATTAGTTTTTGATGTAGTGTTCCATGATTCATTGTTTGTGTATAACATCCAGTACTCCATACAGTACGTGCCTTCTTTAATACTCATCACCAGGCTAACCCATCCCCCCACCCCCTCCCCTCTAGAGCCCTCAGTTTGTTTCTCATGGTTCGTCTCCCCCTCTGATTTCCCCCCCTTCATTTTTCCCTTCCTGCTATCTTCTTCTTCTTCTTCTTCTTTTTTTTT
>NW_027707712.1:0-335 GCF_054177405.1 Leptonychotes weddellii | reverse complement strand
ACCAGGAAGAGGAGGATGACTAAATTTCTAGAAACTCAATAGAGAAAAATAGACAAATCTGCATAATAACCATATTCTTATTTACTCTGCTTTTCCTGAAAGCCTCCCATAACCGGCTCCACTCTCCACCCCCAAACGGCCTCTGCTGTCTTCAGCTGGAAATAGTATTAAGGTGATGGCTTGGGCCATTTCGATGAGTTACACAGTTTTCCTGTGTATTTCCCATATATACAGAAAGTATACATATTATTAAACTTCTGTTTTTCTTCTGTTAATCTGTCTTTTATCACAGGAGGGTCTCAGGCAAGAAACTAGAAGGGGGAAGGAAAAAAAAA
>NW_027707711.1:0-335 GCF_054177405.1 Leptonychotes weddellii | reverse complement strand
GGCGGGGGCGGGGTGGGGGGTGTGCGGCGGGGAGGACGCCGCCTCCCTCCTTCCTGAGCAACCGGCTCCTGGGGCTTCTTCAGAGCCTCCTCGCTGAGTTCTGAAGTAACGGGGAAGGATTTTTATTGTGTCACTTCAAATTAAAATCTCTCCATTTTGTGGAATTGTCAGTTGCTGGAGGATATAAAACTGTTTGTCAGCTTAATCATTTAAATACGACATCTCAAGATGGGCGGTGATGAGCCAGAGACTAGAAGGTGCTCCACTCCCAGCAGAGACAGACCATGGAAACAACAGTGCCCCATAACTTCATAACTTTCCACTGGAGTGTTTCA
>NW_027707710.1:0-335 GCF_054177405.1 Leptonychotes weddellii | reverse complement strand
TAAGACTAAGTTCACCAGAACAAGGAGCAGCTGACACCTAAATTAAGGGTTCTCTTTAGTGCTTTGGGGACCACCAGTGAGTGGTTGGGACCCAGGCAGAATGAAATAGAAAGACAGTGCTCAGTTCCAATCCAACTATTTTCTGAACAGGAGGCATGAGGCAAGTTTCTAGGTTCTCCCTGTTATTTCATCTATAAAGTGGAGACAATAGTATTCATTTAGGAGGTTGGTGTGAGCTTTAGAAACAAAGCCCAGTGTCTGGCACACAGCAGCTGATCAACAAATGACAGCTAAATGGATCCGGGTCATAAAAACAGTTTACACCTTTTTTTTTT
>NW_027707709.1:0-335 GCF_054177405.1 Leptonychotes weddellii | reverse complement strand
AACAGAAATAGCTCATCTTAATAAAGGATAGCTATGAAAAACCCACAGCTGACCTCATACTTAATGATAAAAGACTTAAATCTTTCCTCTGAAACTCAGTAGTAAGCAAGAATGTCTACTCTTGTCACTGATATTCAACATTCTGCTGGATGTTCGAGGCAAGGAAGGTAGACAAAAAAATGAAATAAAGGGCATCTGGATTGGTAAGGAGGAAGTAAAACTATATTTGCAGATGGTATGATCCTGTATATAGGAGGAATCCACAACAACAACAATTATAGCAAATACATTCAGCAGGTTGCAGGATAGAAAATCAATATTAAAAAATCAATTTT
>NW_027707708.1:0-335 GCF_054177405.1 Leptonychotes weddellii | reverse complement strand
AAAAAAAAAAAAAGAGTTCCCATCTTCAAATAGAACCACTCAGGGTGTGGGGGGGTGGTGTTAGGGCTTCAGTATATGAATTTTGGTGGTGGGGGGGACACAAATAATCAGTTTATAACAATAAGACCACTTCATCTGGAGTTCAATGCCAGCAAAATTACTTGGATTACACATGTAACGGAAATTCTCCAGAAGCTTTATCAGAAGTGAAGCTGACAATTTGATTGATAATCTTATGCTTTATATCTCTACCTCATTTGGTTCTGAGCTTAGGAGGGGGAAAGAATGCTAGTTACCTGGTTCTACAGGCTCTATAATACTAACCAGTATGGCTG
>NW_027707707.1:0-335 GCF_054177405.1 Leptonychotes weddellii | reverse complement strand
GGCAGCACCAGGCTTCCTGCAGCAGAAGGAAACTTTAAATCAAGGAAATGAGGCTCCACCCAGGGACAGGGCCCCACCACTCTACCCTGACTTGCTCTTGTGCCCAGAAAGGGACATGGCCTGGCCCTGTTTTGAACCCCCCGCCCCTTCCACTTCTGCCAGTGCTTGGATAAGTGAGATCACATCCTATTTCAGGGCAAAGTTAGGGAGAACCGCTTTCTAGCACCTAACTGGTCTCCCTTTCCCCCGACCCAACTGATCCACCCTGGTTGTTTACCTTAGAGATGGAACATTCCCCAGGGTTCTAAGCTGTCAGTTGAGACCCACAGGACACC
>NW_027707706.1:0-335 GCF_054177405.1 Leptonychotes weddellii | reverse complement strand
ACGTGGACCCAGCTTAAGACTCTCTCTCCCTCTGCCCCTCCTCACCAGCTTAACCACTCACTGTTGCTCGCTCTCTCTCTCTAAAACCAAAGTTCTTTTTATTAATTGCTTCAATTAAAATACATGGTCACCAATAATGTTTTTTCTGAGATTATTATGCTAAAAGAGCCTATGTTTTAAAAAGCTTTGCAGAGGGTGCCTGGGTGGCTCAATCGTTAGGCGTCTGCCTTCGGCTCAGGTCATGATCCCGGGGTCCTGGGATCGAGCCCCACATCGGGCTCCCTGCTCGGCGGGAAGCCTGCTTCTCCCTCTCCCACTTCCCCTGCTTGTGTTCC
>NW_027707705.1:0-335 GCF_054177405.1 Leptonychotes weddellii | reverse complement strand
TCCCTATCCTTGTCCTCTCTGCATGTCCTAAGCACCAGAATCATCTGCAGTCTTTATAGCCCTTGGTGATTTCTTAGAGAAGCCATAGTGTACCTTTTCCTTAATTTATTTTCACCTTTCTGTATCATATGTTTTCTTTTTTTTTTTTTTTTAAAGATTTTATTTATTTATTTGACAGAGAGAGACAGTGAGAGAGGGAACACAAGCAGGCAGAGTGGGAGAGGGAGAAGCAGGCTCCCCGCTGAGCAGAGAGCCCGATGCGGGGCTCGATCCCAGGACCCTGGGATCATGACCTGAGCTGAAGGCAGACGCTTAACGACTGAGCCACCCAGGTG
>NW_027707704.1:0-335 GCF_054177405.1 Leptonychotes weddellii | reverse complement strand
GGCTTCCCCTTGGACACTGAGTTCCCATCGATGCAATGGGGTAATTGGCCCTGTTCTCTTGGTCATGGGCTGGGGTCAGGGCTCTATCCTAACCCAGGTACGGTGGCAAGGAAGCAGGTGCCCCCGACCTCTACCCCCAGTATCAGTGACCTTTTCTGCCTGGTGGGGGCCTGGGCCCACAGGGAATAAAAAAGGAGGCCGGAGGGTCCTGGGCTGAAGGAGCATCCTCCACACTGGGGGCCTCAAGAAGGTGAGGCCAGCCCGGCTCCAGCATGCCTTCTGCCTTATTTGATTCCAGGACCTCTACCCCCACCCTAAGCAAGGTCAGCTGGCAA
>NW_027707703.1:0-335 GCF_054177405.1 Leptonychotes weddellii | reverse complement strand
TGAGCAGTTAATTTTAGCCATTCTGACTGGTATGAGGTGGTATCTTCCTGAGGTTTTGATTTGGATTTCCCTGATGCCGAGCGATGTTGAGCACTTTTTCACTTGTCTGTTGGCTTTTGGATGTCTTCTTTGCAGGAATGTATGTTCATGTCTTCTGCCCATTTCTTGATTGGATTGTTTGTTCATTGGGTGTTGAGTTTGGTAAGTTCTTTATAAATTTTGGATACTAACCCTTTATCTTATGTGTCATTTGCAAATATCTTCTCTCATTTTGTTGGTTGTCTTTTGGTTTTGCTGATTATTTCCTTTGCTGTGCAAAAGCTTTTTATCCTAAT
>NW_027707702.1:0-6012 GCF_054177405.1 Leptonychotes weddellii | reverse complement strand
GCCTTTCAAGCTTCTGAGCCCATGCACTGGCTAGTCCCTCTGCTTTTTCCTGGATGTAAACTTGGTTTGCTCCCTCACAGTCTTAAGAACTCAGATCAAGTGCTACTTCTTCAGAAAGTCTTCAGCTGATAGCATACTTCAAGTACCCCCATCCCCCACCTTGTCAGGTATCCTTAATGTATAGTTTGTTAATATAAGTACAATTTAGGAAACACTGTATTTATCAACTCTATCTTGTAGACATATTTTTATATTTACTTATAGATAAATATTTAGACCCAGGAAACACTAGCTGAAAATTGCAACCAAATTGCATATTAAATCAGTTAATATGCCCAATGGCTATTTCAACAGCCCCCGGAGTGAATGAAAACTGTATAAATCTTTTAAAAAACAGAAATAACAGGGTGGCTGGTTCAGTGATCTCAGGGTTGTAAGTTCAAGCCCACTTTGGGTGTAGAGATTACTTAAAAATAAAATCTCAAAAAAGGAGGGGGGCAACTGGGTTAAGCTTCTGACTCTAGATTTTGGCTCAGGGGCTCAGGTCATGATCTCAGGGTCATGAAATAGAGACCACGTTGGGCTCTACGCAGAGTCTGCTTGGGATTCTCTCTCTCCCTTTCCCTCTGTCTCTCCCCACCCACCCCCTTTTGCTCTCTTGCATGTGCTCTTTCTCTCTCAAAAAGAAAAGAAAGAACAGTACCTAAAGCATATTATCTCATTCACTGCAGAATTGCTTCAGCAAAATTTAATATTTCCTATAATACAGAAAGAAAGGTTGCTTGGTGTTTTTCTAAAGACTGTTTAGTTCAAACAAGAATTCCATATATTTTTATTTACATTTCACAGATTCTAATAGCACAATAAATCAAATGTAGCCATAAGCTCACTTTTCAGTTTGATTTTGAGAATTTTTTTCTATAATTATTTTATTAAAATTCCAGACAGATTATATTTATTTCTTTCAAAAATCACTCTTTATTCCTATATATAAAAATCCAGCATATATATGTAAAATTATGATACAGTGAGATGTCACGTTTCCTTTAAAATATGTAAACTAAATGTAGATTTTAATACTGAATTTTATATTTTGCTTACAATGAAGTTTTTATAAGTAGCTAAGTAATTATAGCTTTGTTTCAAAGAAACAAGGCCCAGATTGTATATTCTATGTACCCTGATGAATTTATATTCCCCTAAGGGCACATCATTTTATTCATAATTGATTATGGAATATGATACGGAATTACCTAAGAATTTCAAATTTGATGCTTGGGAAATTGGCCACCATTTAGCTCAGACTCCATAGGTTGTGGAGCCACATTTTAAAGACAATTAATACCCCAGTTATTTGGGTTTATGGTATATTAAGTTTTAATTTACTTAAAAGTAAAACAACAAGAAAGTGAAACATTTATTTTAATTACAAAAGAGCTAAATTGTATTTGTATTCATTTTCTATCATTTTAAGGCCAAAAGAATCTTTCATGGGGAAAATATTCAAATTACCATAAACTTACATATTTTGTTTATAGCTATAAATTAAATATCAACTACAAGCAAACTGCATTTTAAACATTAATTAAAAATTGCAGACTTAACAGCGGATGGCAGAAAGGGCTTCAAGTTAATTTAGCTGTTTTAATTCAGTCTGACTGACTTAATTATGCTGCCATACTTGGTTGAAACAGAAATATTTTTTTCTTTCTTTTGATGAATTTAAAATATACAAAACTTTGCTATTTTTTCCTGAAATAATGTGACAATTCATAGTAGATTTTAAATTTTATTGACATGTTATGTAAAAATGCAGAATAATGATCTAATTTGTTAAATGCCACCATATAGTCATTTCATTTATATCTATAAGCTATTTTCTCCAGGTTATGAATTAAAGACTATTTGTGGCTCACAGAAGGCCTGTGCTAAGACATAATAAATGAAAAATAGTAAGTTTTGCATCAAATTTTTATTTTTCTAATTTAGACAAGGTTTTACTCATGTTCCTTTCTGTTCTATTTGTTGGCCAAGCTGAGAGGCTCTATACAGAAACATATTTTATATTAGGTTAGCCCCTCTCTAGAGGATGACCGAGCATTTTAGGTTTTATTTTCATCTTTTCTTACCTTCCCAAAACCAAGTTTCATTATCTTGCCCACCAATGATATTGAGTTGTCATTATTCATATCTCAGAGACAAAGTATCCAAGACATCCTACCCTGACCCACACTTATGTGCCAGTTATGTGTGGCAAGAAAGAATTATTTTTATCATATTAATTATTGCTGATAACTTTTCTGGTTCAGAACAGAAGCCAGTGGGAAAATATCTAAAATTTGGTACTTTTAAGCTTCACTCTAAACTCCACCAAAGCCAGGAGTCTAAGCTTACGATTTAGAAAGCCACATTGAAGTCAGATCAATCTACCTTGTAATGAATATTGCATCTTCATGACACCACACAGGGCAGTCAACTTGTGGTTAGGACTTGAACTTAGTGAACTTTGGCCACCTGGATCACTACACGTTAGAATGACTGGAATCATAGAGCCTTAAAGATGGAAGAAAATGTAAAGATTTTTTCTCTTGGGGGAAAATGAAAATTTCACCACAAAGAATGTTTCTAAGTGATACAGTTTGTTAGTGGCAGACAAGAATAAAAAATTTGTTTAGTTGACACTGAGGCCAAGGAACTAAAGACAATGTCAGCAATTTAAAAAATGATATTCATATATAAGGCTTTAGTAACAGTTAATCACAGACATTGATTCCATCTTTCTTACATGAATGTCTCTAATCAGATGACTGTAACCACATTCTCCTTTGCCAGCTTTGACATAACCATAAGTTATTTACTCATCAGATAAGCCTGTTCATGAATCCAAGGAAGAGTGCCATAAAAGCACCATTAATTCATACTATGCATTCCTCTTCTCTTTCAAACCCATTGTCATTATCCTCCCACAACATTTAAACTAATTCTAATTGATGGATTCCATCAGCAAATTAAAAAACAATACTCTCTAGACTTCAGTGATGAAAAACATACAGAGTAAAACAATATGTTCTTTGGAAATGCAGCACTTTGTTATCTTTATGGTGCAGAATGAAAGACAAATTAAGGGAAGAATGCTGTGCAAGCCTTTTTTATTGCTTTTATGATAATAAGAAGATAGTTCGTATTTGTTTTGATTGGGTGGTACAAATACATTGTCCTGCTACAATTTATTGATTTGGTTAAAAATCAGTGGATGCCTGATTGAAAACTTACAGGTGTTTCCTACTGATAGTTTACATTTGCAATTTAAATTGCATTTATAAGCTTAAAAGCTCATCCACAACTACAGTGTTTGCTTCTCTAAAGAACAATCTACATTTCATGAAGTAATTTTTTATTACCATTCAGTTGTAATTCATACCATAATCTTTTTTGATAAGGAGGTAAGTGCCATTTATTGTGAAGAAAGTTAGGTTGAGAAACTGATTACAAAGTAATATTTACTGGAGGCAAGGGACAAATCACAACAATATTTTACATGTTCTTAAAGTTTGAAATGAAAATTGAATCTTTCCATTGTGATACTGAGGGTGTAAATAAAAGCTCTCTCCGTTTTTATGCAACCTTCCCTTTGTGTTGCTCCTCTGTCTGAAATTCAGATTTGAGGTATAATTGTAGCAGAACTACTCAAGAAACCCATTTATAAAGATGATTCCTGGCAAAACACAAAAAAAATCCAAGTGTTTCCCAATATTCAATGTCACAAGCCTGAGATGACATTGGATTGGAGAGCAACCTCCACTCTTCTTGAAGCAAGTTGGGACAATGATTCTGACCGAAACCATCTCTAATCTGTCTCTGCAATGTTTCTCTAACACTGGGGATATTTCTACTGACTGCTAAAATGTACATCTCATGCTTGTTTCAAGAACTGCCATTGATTGGAAAGCACCATTATAAGTCTAAAACATATATTTTAAAACTCTATGTTGTTGCCCTGAGTAAAATGTACATGAGTTATCACTAATAATTTTCTCATTAATTGTGGAGAATAATGATGCATAGACAGTGTTAGAAGATAGTGTTACTTAAAAATCTTCTATCTTTCCTTAGAGGTGCTTTAACCAAGAATAGCAGAAATTTTCCTAAAATAATTCAAAAATAATCCTGATCTCTTTAATCTCTGGTTATTATTATTATTATTTTTTTACTGTATAGTAGCCTTATTTCAATTGAAGAACAAAGCCCTGAATTCTCTTTCTGAAGCTATTGATTTTTCTGTTTGAAAAAATAAGTTGAGGGTGGCAACCAGCAATCCTCAGAGTTTCCTCCATTTTTATGCCAGAGACATATGCACATATTAACTTAAATGGCAGGATTCTATAGCTATTGATAGAAATTAAATATGAAGGGTTGTGAGCAAGGATTGCAAAAATTTTTTCTAAGTTTTTGCTTATCTTTGCTGATGTAAAGAAGTTGAATTATCACTATATGTGGGATTATAATTTGTTTATGGTTGGACAGTGGTAATATCTCTTAATCTTGAGCCTCCTTGTCAACCTTCTCAATTTCTGTCTCTCATCTTCATTATCAGGCTTTGAGATCAGAAGCATTCCTTTCTTTCTCAAGTATGTATCACCACCAAACCTCTCTTCATGATGCCTATTTCTGTGAAATATTTCATAGTAAAAATCAGCCTGGACACTGCAATTTACTAGTGTCTTCAAAGTTCCAGATTACTAATGCTTTAGAGGGGAGTTACAAGACAATTTCCAAGTTCACATTCAAAGGAATGGTAGAATCTGATCATGGTATTTGCTTGGATTGTAGATCATCAGAACATAGTGATAGATTCTTTTTTCTTTCCTTCTTTCTTTCTTTCTTTTTTTTTTTTGTAGTCATTATGGAACACTTAATTCTGGTTTGCAAATATCATAAACTTAGCCAGTACATGGCTACACTGTGTAAATATGACCAAAAGGTCAGGACCTTACCTTATCTCTCCCTGCAGGGTTTTATTTATTCATTTATTTATTTATGTATTTACACATAATGTATTATTTGTTTCAGGGGTACAGGTCTGTGATCCATCAATCTTACACAATTCACAGTGCTCACCATAGAACATACCCTCCCCAATACTCTAGCAACCCTCAGTTTGTTTCCTGAGATTAAGAGTCTCTTATGGTTTGTCTCCCTCTCTGGTTTTGTCTTGTTTCATTTTTCCCTCCCTTCCCCTATGATCCTCTGTCTTGTTTCTCAAATTCCTCATATCAGTGAGATCATATGATAATTGTCTTTCTCTGATTGACTTAGCATAATACCCTCTAGTTCCCTGCACATTGTTATAAATGGCAAGATTTCATTTTTTTTTTTGATGGCTGCATAATATTTCATTGTATATAATACCGCATTTTCTTTATCCATTCATCTGTTGATGGACATCTAGGGTCTTTCCATAGTTTGGTTATTGTAGACATTGCTGCTACAAATTGGGGTGCATGTGCCACTTTGGATCCCTACATTTGTATCTTTGGGGTAAATACCCAGTAGTGCAATTGCTGGGTCATATGGTAGCTCTATTTTTAACTTTTTGAGGAACCTCCATGCTGTTTTCCAGGGTGGCTGTACCAGCTTGCATTCCTACCAACAGTGTAGGAGGGTTCCCCTTTCTCCACATCCTCGCCAACACCTGTCATTTCCTGACTTGTTGATTTTAGCCATTCTGACTGGTGTGAAGTGGTATCTCATTGAGGTTTTGATTTGGATTTCCCTGTTGCCGAGTGATGTTGAGCACTTTTTCATGTATCTGTTGGCCATTTGGATGTCTTCTTTGGAAAAATGTCTGTTTATGTCTTCTGCCCATTTCTTGATTGGATTATTTGTTCTCTGGGTGTTGAGTTTGATAAGTTCTTTATAGATTTTGGATACTAGCCCTTTATCTGATATGTCATTTGCAAATATCTTCTCCCATTCTGTCGGTTGTCTTTTGGTTTTGTTGACTGTTTCCTT
>NW_027707701.1:0-335 GCF_054177405.1 Leptonychotes weddellii | reverse complement strand
GTGAAATTTGAATGCTGGTGAATGGGGGAACGGAAGTTCAGCAAGGCTGAGTTAAGCCCATTCATGAAAAAGATCTAGTCTCACTTCCTTATTGCCAGGAGTTGTGTGTGGAGGGTGTGTATGCACACTGCTGTCTCACTTATTCCCCACCTTACCCCTTCCTCCCTTCCTTCCTTCCTCCCTCCCTCCCTCCCTCCCTTCCTCCCTTCCTTCCTTCCTCCTTCCCTCCCTCCCTTCCTCCCTTCCTTCCTTCCTCCTTCCTTCCCTCCCTCCCTCCCTCCCTTCCTTCCTTTCTTCCTTCTTTTCTTCCTCCCTTCCTTCCTTCCTTCCTCCTT
>NW_027707700.1:0-335 GCF_054177405.1 Leptonychotes weddellii | reverse complement strand
CTGATAACCCATAAGAGTTACAAACAACAGGAGAGCAGGCATAATACGTAAGAAGGGCAAGTGCTATTTTATTTTTTTAAGGTAAAAGGATTCTAGAAAATGAAGATCAGTGATCTTGACATTATTCTTCAACAAAATTCTAGAACAGGTTACTAAACAGATGGTTTGTGAGCACTTAAATTAAAAAAAAAAAAAAAAAACCTGCCATGGATTTGTTAAAAATAAGCCATGCCAAACCTGTTTCCTTTTCTGACATGCTACTAGATGAGTGAATCAAAGAAATGCAGGAGCTATATAATAGCTGGACCAAGAAAAGTATAAAGAAAAGTCTCTCA
>NW_027707699.1:0-335 GCF_054177405.1 Leptonychotes weddellii | reverse complement strand
GCCGTGTTCCCGGGGAGCCGTGTCGTCAGGAAGAGCATCCCAGAAGGTTTTCCCTGGCAGTGGCTGACTGTGGATGCCTGACTTGAAACCATTTTAAGGTTAGAACTTGTTGTGTGAGACCTCAGCTTGAACACGGGAAACTCAAGGGAGCCTTTGAACCAACAGCAGAGCAGATCCGAGTCCACCGTGTGACAGAAGAGCTAACTGTGCATCAGGTCCTTCCTGAACCCCCGCTGGGAGCACAGCCCTCCCTCTGGGCCGGCCAGTTTCTCGACCTTCACGCCACGGTGACAAGGTCACCACCGAGGGCATGCAGGCTCGCCCCGCCGGCAGCC
>NW_027707698.1:0-335 GCF_054177405.1 Leptonychotes weddellii | reverse complement strand
CATGTATAAATTGTATAGGAGTATGTTTACAAATTTAGAATACTTGTTAATAACTAAATGTATAATTACATGTTGATTCTTTTTCTTTTCAGTCTGATTAGCATTTACTCTTTCTCTGGAGTTTTATTTTCAGTCTTCCACCACAAACACTTCCTACCTGCCTTTCTTCCCATACTTTTCTCCTTAGCACTTTTCTTTTCTTTTTTTTTTCATCAATAGATACACTTTATTCGAATGTCTTTATAAATAGGACTTGATGTTGAACAGGAAGAGGCTTTCAAAAGGGTTAAAATTTATTCAACAACAGAAATTGGTCCTTCCCTTCAGTTTGTCTC
>NW_027707697.1:0-335 GCF_054177405.1 Leptonychotes weddellii | reverse complement strand
AAAAAAAATAAAAAATGGAAAATGCCCATCACCTCACATAATTGCCCTTTTGTGTGTGTGGTGAGAACATTTAAGATGTACTCTCTTAGCAAATTTCAGGTATCTAATGCAGCGTTATTAACTGTAGTCACTATGTTATACATCAGATCCCCAGAATTTATTCTTCCTGCATAACTGAAAGTTTGTATCCTTTGACAAACATCTTTTTATTTCCCTTACCCACTTTTCCCTGGCAACCACCATTTTACTGTCTGCTTCTACAAGTTTGACTTTTTCAGATTCCAGCATAAGTGAGATCGTGCAGTATTTGTCTTTCTGTATCTGGCATTTATTTC
>NW_027707696.1:0-335 GCF_054177405.1 Leptonychotes weddellii | reverse complement strand
GATTTAATGAGCATAGTGAAGCTATAGCTCTGATCATCTTTGCAAAGACAATGTGAACTGGAGTGGAAGTTTGCAGCTAATCTGAATATATTAAATCCATTAAAGTCTTGTTTAGCCACATACATAGAACCATATGTTTAACCATCAAGACAAAGCTATTGGGCGCCTGGGTGGCTCAGTTGGTTGGGCGACTGCCTTCGGCTCAGGTCATGATCCTGGAGTCCCGGGATCGAGTCCCGCATCGGGCTTCCTGCTCGGCGGGGAGTCTGCTTCTCCCTCTGACCCTCCTCCCTCTCATGCTCTCTGTCTCTCATTCTCTCTCTCTCAAATAAATA
>NW_027707695.1:0-335 GCF_054177405.1 Leptonychotes weddellii | reverse complement strand
TTCAGGATCACGTGAAAGCGCTTGTCAGCCTTCAGAGCTGTGAACTCCTTTATGTCAGCTTCCACTATGAAATAATGACCTGAAAATGAAGATATTAGTACTAATTTTCATTAAGGACAACTTTCAGGATGAGACTTTAATGCACTAGATTATGAACATGAGTAACATTGATCGTTTTTATTAGCATTAGGCACCCAAAGTTGAGAACAGGTATTCTTGCTAAAACGACTAGTATTCTCTCAACTGAAGTTGCATGTTTACTGTAGCATTTTAGAAACGTAGCCCTGCTTATATTACTGGCTATCTGTCTGTATCTTCTAAAAAATTGACTTTTC
>NW_027707694.1:0-335 GCF_054177405.1 Leptonychotes weddellii | reverse complement strand
GACTGAGCCACCCAGGCACCCCTCAACTTTGTATTTCTGTCTCATCAGCTATTGTGTCTTTTGTCCCCTAAGGCAGTTACAGTGAGGTGGTGGGTCTCCTGCTCAGAAGTGTCCTACGTCTAATGGAACATGGCATTGTCCACTGTGTCAGCCGTAGATCCTTTTATTTTTAAGGAAACAGGAGATTATATCGTGTGAACTTAATTCGTAACCCTCTTTTTCCGTTTACTGGATCCTGTGCATTGTCTCTGTGTTAATGCAGGCATGTGGGCAGCAAGCCTGGTGGTAGGGTACATGGGGTATTGGGAGGCTTGAGTGCAGAGGTTAGTGGGCCC
>NW_027707693.1:0-335 GCF_054177405.1 Leptonychotes weddellii | reverse complement strand
TGTAGGATGCATGTCTAAAAACAAGAGATTTATGTGCCTTAAAAGAATATTCAAAACCAAAGATTCCAAATAGAGACCTGTTTTGTCAGCTTTTCAGCAGGTGATACAAGCAACAGATAGTCATTGTTAGTCATTTAGAAATGGGACAGGGCTCCTGGGTGGCTCAGTTGGTTAAGCGACTGCCTTCAGCGCAGGTCATGATCCCAGGGTCCTGGGATCGAGTTCCGCGTTGGGCTCCCTGCTCTGCAGGGAGCCTGCTTCTCCCTCTCCCACTCCCCCTGCTTGTGTTCCCTCTCTCGCTGTGTCTCTCTCTGTCAAATAAATAAATAAAATCT
>NW_027707692.1:0-335 GCF_054177405.1 Leptonychotes weddellii | reverse complement strand
GGCAGCACCAGGCTTCCTGCAGCAGAAGGAAACTTTAAATCAAGGAAATGAGGCTCCACCCAGGGACAGGGCCCCACCACTCTACCCTGACTTGCTCTTGTGCCCAGAAAGGGACATGGCCTGGCCCTGTTTTGACCCCCCCGCCCCTTCCACTTCTGCCAGTGCTTGGATAAGTGAGATCACATCCTATTTCAGGGCAAAGTTAGGGAGAACCGCTTTCTAGCACCTAACTGGTCTCCCTTTCCCCCGACCCAACTGATCCACCCTGGTTGTTTACCTTAGAGATGGAACATTCCCCAGGGTTCTAAGCTGTCAGTTGAGACCCACAGGACACC
>NW_027707691.1:0-6012 GCF_054177405.1 Leptonychotes weddellii | reverse complement strand
GCTCAGGTCATGATCCTGGAGTCCCGGGATCGAGTCCCGCATTAGGCTCCCTGCCCGGCAGGGAGTCTGCTTCTCCCTCTGACCCTCCCCACTCTCATGTGTTCTCTCTCTCATTCTCTCTCTCAAATAAATAAATAAATAAAATCTTTAAAAAAAATTAAAAAAATAAAACGGAATTGATAAGATGTTGGTTGAAAAAGGGAAATAAAAAATTAAAAAGAAAAAAGAAAATTAAAAAAATTAACTTAGAAAGACTAAAGCTTTCATCGTGGGGAGAACAGCCATGAATTCTATGTGCTGTATTCCCCTAGCGCTGGAGGTCTGCATTTCTCCTTGATTGGTAAACTTGGTCTTGGCTGGCTGTTCTTGCTGATCTTCTGGGGGAGGGGCCTGTTGCAGTGGTTCTCCAATGTCTTTGCCTGAGGCGGAATTGCACCACCTTTGCCAGTGCCCGGGTTAATAATGTGCTTGCCTTTGCTCTCGGGAGCCTTTGTTCCATGCAGGCTTTCCGTACAGCTGTGCAGGACGAGAGTCAAATAGCAGCCTCCCAATCTCCGCTCTGGAGGAGCCGAGAACTCAGGGCCCCACTCCTCAGTGAGCCCCAAAGAAAAGCAGTCAATCACTCCTGTCTCCCTGGTCTCTAGCCGCACTCCATGCTCACCCATCCTGTGACCAAGAGTTTCTATCTCTGGTACAGACCCCGTGTGGAGTTTCCAAACCCAGCAGATCCCTACGGTGCACTCCTGTGCCACTCCTCCCGTGGGAGGAAGGGGAGTCTCCCCGGATCTGCCTCTTGTTGGGTCCCTGCTGGAGGGGTAGTGGCCCGACTGTACTGCGGATCACGGTTTATGGCAACCCCAAGCTGAGAGCCCACTCCTCGGCTCTGTCTATGCAGCAGGCTTCCCTGCTCCAATACCTGGGAGCTCTGCCACACTCAAGTACCCCCAGTCTTCCTGTGACCCCAAGGGTCCTGAGACCACACTGTCCCAGCGAGGGTTCCACCCCCCGCTTAGCCACTAGAGTGATGTCCCTCAGCGGAGCAGACTTCTAAAAGTTCCGATTTTGTGCTCCGCGGCTCTATCACTTGCCAGTAGTGGCTGACGGAGGCCCCCTCCCCCGCCATCTATCCTCCCGAATATCGCCTCGGATTCACTTCTCTGCACGTCCTACCTTCCAGAAAATGGTCGCTTTTCTGTTCAGAGAGTTGTTGCTATTCTTTTCTTGAATCTCCTGTTGAGTTTGTAGGTGTTCAGGATGGTTTGATACCTATCTAGCTGAATTCCTGGGACCAGACAAAATTTAGGTCTCCTACTCCTCTGCCATCTTGCTCACCTCCCTGAAAAAGATAAGTCTGCCAGCAAGGGATGAGCAGGCAGAAGAACGGAAGGAAATATTCAGCTTCTTTCTACATTGTTTCGTTCTTTTCATTTGTATGAGAACATTCCTGGAGTGGTCACGTTTTTTCCTCGTTCTCTCCTTGCTTCCCACCCTATTCCCACCCCAAGCCAGTCGCCACTCATATGTGGAATTCAAGAACAAAACAGATGAATATAGGGGAAGGGAAGGAAAAATAAGATGAAAATAGAGAGGGAGACAAACCACAAGAGACTCTTAACTATAGGAAACAAACTTAGGGTTGCTCAATGGGAGGTTGGTGAGTGGGTGGGGTAACTGGGTGATGGGCATTAAGGAGGACCCTTGATGGAATGAGCACTGGGTGTTATATGCAACTGATGAATCACTAAATTCTACCTCTGAAACTAATAATACACTATATGTTTAACTTAATTTAAAAAGTAAAATCTTCAAAAAATTCACACACACAAAAGAAGTCAGATTGAGAAAGATAAATACCATATGATTCCACTCATAAGAGGAAACTAAACAACAGCAACAAAAACAAATAAACACAAAGCAAAATCAGACCTATAAATATAGAGAACAAATTGGTGGTTGCCAGAGGGGCAAGGGTGGCGTTGGACAGAATGGATGAGGGGAGAGGGGGAGATAGACTTCCAGTTATGGAATGAATAAGTCACAGGAATAAAAGGCACAGCATAAGGAATACAGTCAACGATATTGTAATAGGGATGTAACAGGACAGATGGTAGCTATGCTTGCAGTAAACAGTAGCATAATGTATAAACTTGTCAATGTGTAAACTTGTCAAATCATTAAATTGTACACCTGAAAGTAATGTAACATTGTGTGTCAACTATACTCAACAACAACAACAAAAAAAAACGTAATTACCAGTTCTTTAGTGAGGTAGAATTGGGCATTGATATTACATATCTTTTTTACTAAGTTGTATTATTTTCTTGATTATAAGAATAGAAAACACTACTACAACTACTATATTTTTATTAAAAAACAGCAGAAATGGGCACTTAGCTTATCTCAACCTAATTCTTAATCCAACTTCAGGTCTCTGTGCCTTATTTAGAATCTTCAGCTCAGTATCCAGAGCCTGTGGGCAAATGCTACTCCCTTTCTACACCCTGTTAGGTCCCCAAACCCTAGCCTGTCTGAAAAGCTGTGTGTCCCCATTTGTTTAAAAACAGAAATAATAATATGATGATGATGATGGTTAAAATTAAAATTTGATGGTAATATTTAAATACACAAACAAAAAACAGCGCTTGGGAATAAACAAAATAGTCATGAAGAAAGCAATAATAAAATTCTATATTATCATGTAAAGCATTACAAAATAAGTCTATATAACAGTATTAATGGGATGAAACCAAAGCTCTATACAGAAGGAAACATTTGCATTATTAAAGTAAAAGAAAAAATATTTTAAGTAATTATAGGCGTTTTTTTTTTTTCCTTTAGTAAATTAAAAAAATCATTGTTAGGAAAACAGAGATTATATTTTAAGAAAAAAATATCAGAAAATCAGAGTGCAGGGCAACAGTAAATTTGTTAGTTTTTTAAAAAATCAACTAACCTCTTGTAATTGAATCAATTAGGAAAGAGCACGATAACGAAACTTTTCGTGAAAAAGCAAATACTATGTATTTATATGCTAATTAGTGTATATTTCTTATTGTCAAATGAAATGATTATGGAAGAAATGAAATTTTAAAGCACTATTCAGATCAAAGCTTCTACATTCCAATTGTTTTACTGAGAAGTTATGTTCAATTTCTAGTGAGCAGGTGGCACAAGCAGTATATAGACTATTCATCACCAAACAAGGTAGATCCTAAACCTTTACAAAGTTTTCAAATATAATGAGCAAATCTCATTTTGGAAGACTTATTTTTAAAAATAAGACAAGAAAACAACAAAAAAAAGCTTAGTAGAAAATATATTGCATGATATACAAATAATGCCCCTGTTGGACCACATAGTGCTTAGCTAGGAAAACGAGTAAAAGAACTCTGTTATTATAAAACATTGTAATGGAAATGTCCCAGTAGCACTGATTACTTATTGTAAGGAAAGTCGTGAAAGTGTGCTGAGCATTTTAAATAGATTCAGTTAATTCTCAAAGCAATTCCATGAAGTAAATAATATGATTATGCCCATTTTACAGAAAAAGAAACAGAAGCTTAGAGAGTGAACGAAACTCTTCTTTACTCAATGTATAAATGATTCCAGGCTCCCCCGCAGACTGACTCCAGAGTCCACACTTGTAAAGCATGTGCCATACTGTCTCCTGGCCAGTATCACAGATATATTGATCAAATGTGTACTCCTCCATAACACAGATGCAGATGTAGAAACATTTTACAGTTATCTGTTTTGCAAACCAATGACCAATCAGAATGAATTACAAAATGTTTCAAATACCCAGGTAAAACTTGGGAACATCAAAAGGGTATGTGTAATTACTGTATTTTGTTTAGTTATTTTTAATGTTCTTACAAATTCAATAATATGTGCTTACTGTTTTTGTTTTTTGTTTTGTTTTGTTTTTAATACTTCTGATTTTTTACTGTTGTCATCATTGCAACAGAGTGAGACTGACAGTCTGTCGCTATTTATTTTTCTCCATGGAATCATTCCTTTTTTTTTTTATGTTATGTTAGTCACCATACAGTACATCATTAGTTTTTTGTTTTTTGTACATCATTAGTTTTTAATGTAGTGTTCCATATTCATTGTTTGCATTTAATACCAAGTGCTCCATGGAATACCTGCCCTCCTTAATACCCGTCACTGGGCTAACCCATCCCCCCACCCCTGCCCTCTAAAATCCTCAGTTTGTTTCTTGGAGTCCATAGTCTCTCATGGTTCATCTCCCCCTCCGATTTTCCCCCCTTCATTTTTCCCTTCCTTCTCCTAATGTCCTCCATGCTATTCCTTTCATTTCCCAAATAAGTGAAACCGTATGATAATTGACTTTCTCTGCTTGACTTATTTCACTTAGCATAATCTCCAGTCTCATCCATGTTGATGGAAAAGTTGGGTATTCATCCTTTCCAATGGCTGAGTAATACTCCATTGTATATATGGGCCACATCTTCTTTTTCCATTTGTCTATTGAAGGGTACCTTGCTCTTTCCACAGTTCAGCTATTGTGGACATTGCTGCTATGAACTTTGGGGTGCACATAGCCCTTCTTTTCACTACATCTGTATCTTGGGGGTAAATACCCAGTAGTGCAATTGCTGGGTCATAGGGTAGCTCTATTTTTGAATTTTTGAGGAACCTCCACACTGTTTTCCAAAGTGGCTGTACCAACTTGTATTCCCACCAACAGTGAAAGAGGGTTCCCCTTTCTCCACACCCTCTCCAACATTTGTTGTTTCTTGCCTTGTCAGTGTTTGCCATTCTAACTGGTATCAGGTTGTATCTCAATGTGGTTTGGATTTGAATTTCTCTGATGGATAATGATTTGAATGATTTTTTCATGTGTCTGTTAGCCATTTGTATGTCTTCTTTGGAGAAGTGTCTGTTCATGTCTCCTGCCCATTTTTTGACTTGATTATTTATTTTTTGGGTGTTGAGTTTGAGAAGTTCTCTATAGATCTTGGATACCAGCCCTTTGTAGTGTCATTTGCAAATATCTTCTCCCATTTTTTGGGTTGCCTCTCTGTTTTGTTGACAGTTTCCTTTGCTGTGCAGAAGCTTTTTATCTTGATGAAGTCCCAAAAGTTCATTTTTGCTTTTGTTTCTCTTGCCTTTGGAGAGGTGTCTTGAAAGAAGTTGCTGTGGCCAATGTCAAAGAGGTTAGTGCCTATGTTCTCCTCTAGGATTTTGATGGATTCCTGTCTCACATTGAGGTCTTTCATCCATTTAGAGTTTATCTTTGCGTATGGTGTTAGAGAATGGTTGAGTTTCATTCTTCTGTAAATAGCTGTCCAATTTTCCCAGCACCATTTATTGACAAGACTGTCTTTTCTCCCTTGCATATTTTTTTTTGCTTTGTCAAAGATTATTTGACCATAGAGTTGAGGGTCTATATCTGGGCTCTCTATTCTGTTCCATTGGTCTATGTGTCTGTTTTTGTGCCAGTACCATGCTGTCTTGGTGATCACAGCTTTGTAATATAGCTTGAAATCGGGCAACGTGATACTCCCAGCTTTGTTTTTCTTTTTCAACATTTCCTTGGCGATTTGGGGTCTTTTCTGATTCCATACAAATTTTAGGATTGTTTGTTCCAGCATTTTCGAAAAATGCCACTGGTATTTTGATAGGGATGGCCTTGAAAGTTTAGATTGCTCTGGGTAACATAGACATTTTAACAATGTTTATTCTTCCAATCCATGAGCATGGAATGTTTTTCCATCTTTTTGTGTCATCTTCAATTTCTTTCATGAGTGTTCTGTAGTTCTTAGAGTATAGATCCTTTACCTCTTTGGTTAGGTTTATTCCGAGGTATCTTATGGTTTTTGGTGCTATTGTAAATGAAATCAATTCTCTAATTTCTCTTTCTACAGTTACATTGTTAGTGTATAAGAAAGCAACTGATTTCTGTGCATTGATTTTGTGTCCTGCCACATTACTGATTTGCTGTATGAGTTCTAGTAATTTGGGGGTGGAGCCTTTTGGGTTTTC
>NW_027707690.1:0-335 GCF_054177405.1 Leptonychotes weddellii | reverse complement strand
TATTATGAAGAATAACATATTAAATTAGATCTTTTTACCTACTGAGCTAGATATTATAAACATCACCAAATTACCAGAAAATTCTTACAACAATCAGGTCCTTAGTTCCAAAATGATTCCTTTTAAAAAGTTGGGATAGGGCGCCTGGGTGGCTCAGTTGGTTAAGCGACTGCCTTCGGCTCAGGTCATGATCCTGGAGTCCCTGGATCGAGTCCCGCATCGGGCTCCCTGCTCGGCAGGGAGCCTGCTTCTGCCTCTGACCCTCCCCCCTCTCATGTGCTCTCTCTCTCTCATTCTCTCTGTCTCAAATAAATAAATAAAAAAAATCTTAAAAA
>NW_027707689.1:0-335 GCF_054177405.1 Leptonychotes weddellii | reverse complement strand
GGGATTCTGGGTCATATGGTAAGGATGAGGTTAACTTTGTAAGAAACTGCCCATCTGGTTTTCAAAGTGGCTGCAACATAGAGGGGAGCATGTCCCCCAGTAATGGATGAATGCTTCACATTCTACCAGCATTTGGCAATGTTAGTTAGGGTTTTTTTTTTTTTTTTTTAATTCTAGACATTCTAATAGATATATAGAAGTTTCTTATTGTGGCTTTTTTTAAGATTTTTTTTAAGATTTTATTTATTTATTTGACAGAGAGAGACAAAGTGAGAAAAGGAACACAAGCAGGGAGAGTGGGAGAGGGAGAAGCAGGCTTCCCTCTGAGCAGGGAG
>NW_027707688.1:0-335 GCF_054177405.1 Leptonychotes weddellii | reverse complement strand
CAGGTTTTCTGAACAGGGCTGGCAGAGGAAAAAGTGGAACAGAAAGATTTATTGGTTTGCAAATGTACCAGGAAATGCATATGATTACCAGAACCCAAGTGAAAATGAAAAGTTGCAATTTAGATTAAATCCTCCAATTTAGCAGTCAGATTTTGTTTGTCCTTATCTAAGTCAATGTGGTATAATAGACCTACAAAGAACAAATTGGGATCCTTGTGTTCGGTGCCTGCTCCTTTCCTTATCTCTGTGATTTTGGATAAACGATGACTTTTAGAACTTTGTTCATTTTCAAAATGATATTATTAACACACTGTCTATCTTAAAAGCTTGTTATG
>NW_027707687.1:0-335 GCF_054177405.1 Leptonychotes weddellii | reverse complement strand
TGCTTCTCCCTCTCCCACTCCCCCTGCTTCTCCCTCTCCCACTCCCCCTGCTTGTGTTTCCTCTCTTGCTTTGTCTCTCTGTCAAATAAATAAATAAAATCTAAAAAAAAAAAAAAGAAAAGAAAAAAAAGAAATTTCCCCAAAGTTACACAAATAATAAGTGGACATACCCCAGGTTGGCCATGAGAGACTTTTCTTTATACTTTTCTTGGTCCAGCTATTATATAGCTCCTGCATTTCTTTGATTCACTCATCTAGTAGCATGTCAGAAAAGGAAACAGGTTTGGCATGGCTTATTTTTAACAAATCCATGGCAGGTTTTTTTTTTTTTTTTT
>NW_027707686.1:0-335 GCF_054177405.1 Leptonychotes weddellii | reverse complement strand
GCCTGAGATTGGTGAATCATTTCTCCTCTTTTTATATTTCAGTAACACAAGAAATGTACTTTCAAATGAGCCACTATCAGAAACCAAAAAGCCACTTCTCAAGGTAGGATCTGTGCAGTATTAAAATTATCTTGTATTTTTGTCCTTAGAATTACTATGCTTGGTTGTAAGTATGGGACAGACCAGAATAAGACCATTAGGCATCCCTGCAGATTTGGGAAGTAATGGCAAAATAACCTTTAAGATATGTTGTGTCATTGCTGAGTCATATGGTAGCTCTATTTTCAACTTTTTGAGGAACCTCCAAACTGTTTTGAATCACAGATCTGTACCTC
>NW_027707685.1:0-335 GCF_054177405.1 Leptonychotes weddellii | reverse complement strand
ACAGGAGGCAGGCGAGATAAATGAGAAAGCATCCTCTGATGAATCCTGTGCCGTCAAAAGATAGCACAGATCTCTACGGAGATGGAAGGATGTCCTCCACGGTGTAAATGAGAACGGCGTATTACGAAACGGAGAGCGTTGTGTCTACGCATGGGTCTGGGTGTGCTTGGAAGCGTGGGTGTGTGTGTGTTTGGAAGCATGGGCATTTGTGTATCCCAAAGAATATTTAACTAAAACTAACAGCTGCTGTCTCTGGGTGGCGTGGGATTTGGGGCGATTTTCACTTTGTTTTATTTTCATTCTTTGTTGGATTAAGTTTTAAAAAGTCTGTTCTT
>NW_027707684.1:0-335 GCF_054177405.1 Leptonychotes weddellii | reverse complement strand
TTGTATAAGTTTTGACCATTGTATAAACCTATATAAGCAGCACCTCAAAAATGATAAAACATTTTGAGCATCCTAATAATCACTCCCAACCTAAGGTAACTACTGTTTTAATTTTATCAATATAGCTTAGTTCTTCCTTTTTTGCATTGCCTGGATTTTTTTTTTTTTTTTTTAATTCACACAGTGTTTCTGAGATTAATCAATGTTATTCATGTGCCAGCAACTTGTTCTCTTTTATTGCATTATGTTTTATGAATATATCCAATGTGTTTACCCATTCATCTGTTGATAGATATTAAGTTCTTTTTTTCTGCTTTTTCAGCTACTATGAATAA
>NW_027707683.1:0-335 GCF_054177405.1 Leptonychotes weddellii | reverse complement strand
ACCACCTGGTAAGCCTGACCTCAGCCCTCCCGTGCGTGCACCCGTTGCGCTTGTTACCTCGCTACCCACCGTTGGTCTGCGTTTTTAGTCCTCCAATAACTATTTAACCCATTTCTTACATTAAATATTTTCTGCCAAAGACATGTATCATATGATCTCACTGATATGAGGAATTCTTAATCGCAGGAAACAAACTGAGTGTTGTTGGAGTGGGGGGTGGGGTGGGAGGGATGGGGTGACTGGGTGATAGACACTGGGGAGGGTATGTGCTCTGGTAAGCGCTGTGAATTGTGCAAGACTGTTGAATCTCAGATCTGTACCTCTGAAACAAATAA
>NW_027707682.1:0-335 GCF_054177405.1 Leptonychotes weddellii | reverse complement strand
GGACCAGTTAAAGAGATGGATTATAATTAGGCGAAGTAATATATTACAAAATGTATTTTACAGAAAACTATTCCCATGAAATGCTCTTTTCAGATATCCTTTCTAAAAATTTATTTATTTTAGAGGGAGAGGGAGAGAGAGAGAATGTGCACACATGAGAGTGGGGGGGGAGGGGCAGAGGGAGAGAATCTCCAGCAGACTCCCGTGCGGAGCCTGACACAGGGCTCCATCCCACAACCCATGAGATCAGGACCTGAGCTGAAATCACGAGTCTTAACCAGCAGAGCCACCCAGGCGGCCCCTCTTTTCAGATATTCTTAAACCACTTAGCACAA
>NW_027707681.1:0-335 GCF_054177405.1 Leptonychotes weddellii | reverse complement strand
ATATTAGCTTCTTTATTTGGTTGAGTAGATAATTGAGTCATGATTGAGTCAGAGTAACCTATTAAGGGCATTTAATTTCAGCTAGCTTAGCATTTATAAGATAATTTAGTAAGACCATATTTCAGTAAGACGATAATTTAATAAATCATATTTCAGCAACAGCATACTTAAATAATAGTAGATTTTATTAAGTAAATTTATTAGTTGAACAAAATATTTTTTGAAATCCTATTGAAAAGATAAATAGGATTGGTTTATTAAAGTTTGCCTTTATTAAAATAACCATCAAAGCGCAGGACATCATTATGCCAGCTTTCATCAGCATTAATATTTGC
>NW_027707680.1:0-6014 GCF_054177405.1 Leptonychotes weddellii | reverse complement strand
TTCTCTGATTGACTTATTTCGCTTAGCATAATACCCTCTAGTTCCATCCAGGTTGTTGCAAATGGCAAGATTTCATTTTTTGATGGCTGCATAATATTCCTGTGTGTGTGTGTGTGTGTGTGTGTGTGTACAACATCTTCTTTATCCATTCATCTGTAGATGGACATCTGGGCTCTTTCCATAGTTTGGCTATTGTGGACATTTGTATAAACATTGGGTACAGGTGCCCGTTCAGATCACTACATTTGTATCTTTGGGGTAAATACCCAGTAGTGCAATTGCTGGGTCATAGGGTAGCTCTGTTTTCAACTTTTTGAGGAAACTCCATACTGTTTTCCAGAGTGGCTGCACCAGCTTGCATTCCCATCATTTCCAAATAATTAATACTTGTTCCACCTGAATCCAGTTTTTCCATTGGCTCTGGAAATTCTTACCCAGCAGTTTTTTTGGTAAAGGTTTTATTTTATTTTATCTGATTTTATTTTATTTTATTTTATTTTAAAGTAGGCTCCGTGCCCAACACAGACATTGAATTCACAACCCTGAGATCAAGAGTTAGATGCTCTACCCTCTCTCTCCACCCCCCTCAAATTAATAAATTTAAAAATTTTTTTAAAAATTAAAAAAAAAACTCCCCCTGCTCATGCTCTCTCTCCCTCCCTAAAGGAAATAAATTTAAAAAAATTTTTTTTAAAGATTTTATTTATTTATTTGACAGAGAGAGACACAGTGAGAGAGGGAACATAAGCAGGGGGAGTGGGAGAGGGAGAAGCAGGCTTCCTGCTGAGCAGGGAGCCCGATGTGGGGCTTGAACCCAGGACCCTGGGATCATGACCTGAGCTGAAGGCAGACGCTTAACGACTGAGCCACCCAGGCGCCCCCCAAAATAAATTTTTTTAAAGGGGTGCCTGGATGGCTCAGGCAGTTAAGCCTTTGGCTCAGGTCATGACCCCACGGTCCTGGGATCAAGTCCCATGTCGGGCTCCCTGCTCAGCGGAGAGTCTGCTTCTCCCTCTCCCTCTGCCCCTCCCCCTGCTCGTGCTCTCTTTCTCTCTCCCTCTCTCTCTCAAATAAATAATTTTTTTCAAAAATTAAAAAAAATTTTTTTAAAGAGTTACATGCTCTACCAAGTGAGCCAGAGAGATGCCCACATTACCCAGCCCAGTTTTATAATCTCAAGTTACCAGAAACCTGAACTTGTCAAAAGTTCTTCTCTTGAATCTCCTTGAAGAAGGAGTACTTTTGCAAGAACACTTTGCAGAGAATCAGACTAAAATGACTATCTGTAAATGACAAAAACATTTTAAATGACCATTGTTAAAGATCTGATGAGAGCTCATTATAGTGGAATTAATACATAAATGTGCTTATTTGTATGACATACAATATTTTGAGGTAGTAACTAGAATTATGACTGATAACATTATACAGGTGCATGTCAGAATTTTAGGAATTTCATACAATTTCTAGAATAATTATATTAATAATATCAATAACATACAATATAACCTAAGAAGGTTTATCAGGATTATTTGATAATCCTTCCCCTGTAATTTAACATACCAAATAAGCCCAATCGGTATTAACAGCTCTCTTTTTATAAGGAGAGAATACAAATCTTTTGAGATATTGCAGGGACCCTCTGGAAATTCTCAAAATTTAGCTTGAGGTAAAAAAATATATATATATTTTTAAGATTTATTTATTTATTTTAGAGAAAGAGAGAAAGCATGAGTGGGAGAGGCAGAGGGAGAGGGAGAGAGAATCTCTAGCAGACTCCACACTGAGCTGGGAGCCCAATACAGGGCTCAATCCCATGACCCCGAGATCATGAACTGAGCTGAAACCAAGAGTTGGACGCCCAACCAACTGTGCCACCCAGGTGCCCCTGAGGTCAAAAAAGATTTTACTGAGAATTTGATTCTGGAAACTGTCAAAAATATCAAATGGTTTGGACACTTGACCAAATAGGATCACAGATCACTATGAAACAATAATTATCCATTGAACCAAAGTGACAAAAGATTTTAAAGGCAAATACAGAATATTATGTAGTTCTAAGCAAAACCAGTGAAAGACCAAATAAAGCACAGAAAATTATTTTGATAAAACAAAGAATTTCTGCTTTCTAGGCAGATTATTTAAAAGGTAAAGTTCTTTTGCAGTCTGTTACCAAGAGCAAACCAAAAGTCCAAGAAAACTTTGTCCTTTTAAGAGAGAAAACCAATTCTAATTTTGCACCAGCTTATTTTTTATATTAAAACTCACTTAACTGGGGCACCTAGGTGGCTCAGTCAGTTAAGTGGTGGACTCTTGGTTTTGGCTCAGGTCATGATCTCAGGGTCATGAGATTGAGCCCCTGTTGAGCTCTACACTCAGCAGGGAGTCTGCTTGGGATTCTCTCTCTCTGCCACCCCCCCCAACTGCTCACATGCACATTCTCTCTCTCCACTTTCT
This sequence comes from Leptonychotes weddellii, assembly GCF_054177405.1. Lineage (NCBI taxonomy): Eukaryota > Metazoa > Chordata > Mammalia > Carnivora > Phocidae > Leptonychotes > Leptonychotes weddellii. The sequence continues at coordinate 3,557 of NW_027707680.1, read as the reverse complement.
CTTTCTAAAATAAATAAATCTTTAAAAAAATAAAAAATAAAATAAAATTCAACTTAATTAAATTTATTCTAACGTTAGCAAGTTTGACCAAACATTAAAATTTCTTTCCAAAGATTGTTTTCCTACAAATTTCTACAAATCTCTTTTCCTTCAACAAAAATTCATTTCCTTTCCTCATACCTTCTTTTACCAAACACATACATCCTACTTTCCTTACATATGGAGATATTTCCCTTCTTATTTCTTGTAACTTTAATTACATATATTAATTAGAATTCTTAACCCTTAGAAATCTTAATTTCTAGTGAAAACTAAGAATAAGCAATTTTGAATTATATTATACTAGTATTCTTTAGATTGGCAAGTTTATGAATATATTTCATAATTTCTAGAAACATATGCTTCTTCACAATATAATCTTTCAACATGACACAAGACATGTTTACCAAAAGACCCAAATATCTTTAATTCCATTTTAAAAAATTCAACTGAGTAAAATTTGAACATCTGATTGGCAAGATTCATGAATAGAACAGTATCCAAGGAGCTATACAAAATGAAAGGCTTTGGGGGCACCTGGGTGGCTCAGTTAGTTGGGCATCCAACTCTTGATTTCAGCTCGGGTCATGATCTCAGTGTTGTGGGATGGAGCCCTACATCAGTCTCCATGCTCAGGGGGGAGTCTGCTTGGGATTCTCTCTCTCTCCCTCTACCCCTCCCTTGTGCGTACACTCTCTCTCTCTCCAAAATAAATAAATAAACAAATCTTTTTTTAAAAAAGGAAGGCTTTTATAGGCAGAAGAGACAATAATTAATATTCTGTATTTTGGGGTGCCTGGGTGGCTCAGTTGGTTAAGCATCTGCCTTCACCTCAAGTCATGATCCCAGCATCCTGGGATCCAGCCCCGCATCAAGCTCCCTGCTCAGCGGGGAGCCTGCTTCTCCCTCTCTCCCTCTCCCTCTGCTGCTCCCCCTGCTTGGGCTCTCTGTCTTTGTCAAATAAATAAATAAATAAAATCTTTAAAAAAATATATTCAATATTTTATCTTATTTGGAAATGATCTAGATATTTAATGACTATACATCATTTAACTTAGCAAAACTCTAAAGTTTTAAGTTACCAAAAAGATTTGGGGAAACTATTTAAATAGACATACCATAACACATAAATATTCCTGGAAAGTTGATTTATAAACTGTTATCTTACATCTATTTAATTCACTTGTTCTTAACAATTATGCTTAGATTAGTTAGGAAAATTTCATGAGACATTAGAAAGCTAACCATCATCTTAAGTTATCTTTCTTGCTGACAAATTCTGTAATGGAGATGGCGTGAGCTTATTTGACTTTTGGTAAACCTAGGTAGAATAGAAGTATATTTTATGCTGATAACTCTGAAGACATGCCTATTTTAATTAAGCCAACAAATTTAAATTAGCTTTAATACTAAATGTTTTTCCAGATCACTTGATCCTAAAAAGTATTTGGGTTACTTTCTGTTATATTTCTGAGAACTCAATTATATAAGCACTTCATTTTCTCTAAGCCAATTAAATAAAGTTTTTTTACAAGTTGATTTTGGTGATACCATCCACAGGGATAAATGCTACACATCTACAATATATATATTTGGACACATATAAAAATACAGACGGGGGCGCCTGGGTGGCTCAGTCAGTTAAGCGGCTGCCTTCGGCTCGGGTCGTGATCCTGGCGTCCTGGGATCAAGCCCCATGTCCAGCTCCCTGCTCAGTGGAGAGCCTGCTCTCCCTCTGCCTGCCACTCTGCCTACTTGTGCTCTCTATCTCTCTGTCAAATAAATAAATAAAATCTTTAAAAAAAATAAAAAATAAAAATAAATAAAAAAATAAAAATACAGACAGACACAGAAACCTTATAGTTTCATTTTAAAATTTTAGCCATGAAATAGGTATGATAAAGTTCACGTTATAAAAGAACAATTGGAATAAGTTTGTCTGCTTAGATGGCTAAAGCCTTTTAAAAGACACTTAAGATTTGTATTTGGGGGCGCCTGGGTGGCTCAGTTGTTAAGCACCTGCCTTCGGCTCAGGTCATGATCCTGGGGTCCTGGGATCGAGCCCCGCATCGGGCTCCCTGCTCCGCGGGAAGCCTGCTTCTCCCTCTCCCACTCCCCCTGCTTGTGTTCCCTCTCTTGCTATGTCTATCTCTGTCAAATAAATAAAAATCTTTAAAAAAAAAAAAAAAGATTTGTATTTGTTCTTGACAAGTAATCTTAATGCAAATTCTTTCAAGAACTTTGGTTTCCTAAGGGAAGAATTCTTGTAGTACTTAGGTTTCTGGGTTGGTAAAAAGGAATAGATGGAGTTTGAAATGGCCTCTAGAGCTGTATTTCTAATTTTGCAAAGATTTGTAAGATAAGGACAGTCATCCTTAATTCCTCAAAGAATTGGTTTGTAGCCTGGATAATGAAGGACTGACACACCCATACACCTATATTAGAATGTTTTTCTTTCCCTCTGGGTACATAGTTTTATTCTACCTTAGGAGAGAAGGCCTAAAAAAAATAAAAAATAAAAAATAAATTCCTCCTTTTAAATATAGGCATGCCTCATTTATCGTGCTTCACTTTATTATACTTTGCAGATACTGTGATTTTTACAAGTTGGAGATTTGTGGCCACCCTGGCATTGAGCAAATCTATTAGCACCATGCCCACTTCATGTCTCTGTGTCCCATTTTGGTAATTCTTAGAATATGTCAAACTGTCTCATTATTAGTATATTTGTTATGGTGATCTGTGATCGGCGATCTATGACGTTACTATTGTAATTGTTTTTAGAGCACCACAAAATGTGCCCACATAAGGCAGCAAATTTAACTGACAAGTGTTATGTGTGTTCTTGACTGTTCCACCAACCAGCCATTTCCCCCCATCTCTTTCTCCCTCTCCTCGGCTCACCCTATTCCTGGAGGCACAACAGAACTGAAATTAGGCCAATTAATAAAACTACAACGGCTTATAAGTGTTCAAGTGACAAAGAGTCCCATGTCTCTCATTTTAAATCAAAAGCTAGAAATGATTAAGCTTAATGATTATGGCATGTTGAAAGCTGAGATAGAGGCTGGAAACTAGGCCTCTTATGCTAAACAGCCAGAGTTGTGAATGCAAAAGAAAATTTCCTGAAGGAAAGTAAAAGTGCTACTCCAATAAATCTGTGAATGATAAGAAAGCAAAACAGCCTTATTTTGATATAGAGAAAGTTTTAGTATTCTGGATAAAAGATCAAACCACCACAACATTCTCTTAAGCCAAAACCTAATGGAGAGCAAGGCCCTAACTCCCTGTAATTCTGAGAAGGCGGAGAGAGGTGAGGAAGCTGCAGAAGAGAAGTGTGAAGCTAGCAGAGGTGGTTCTTGAGGTGAAGGAAAGAAGCCGTCTCCATAACATAAAAGAGCAAAGGGAAGCAGCAAGTGTTGGTGTAGAAGCTGCAGCCCGTTATCCAGGAGATCGTGCTGAGATCATTAATGAAGGTGGTTACACTAGACAACAGATTTTCAATGCAGACGAAACAG
>NW_027707679.1:0-335 GCF_054177405.1 Leptonychotes weddellii | reverse complement strand
TCCTGCTATCTTCTTCTTTTTTTTTTTAACATATAATGTATTATTTGTTTCAGAGGTAAAAGATTTTTTTATTTTGATTTTTAAGTAATCTCTACACCCAACATGGGACTTGAACTTATGACCCCAAGATCAAGCGTTGCATGTTCCACTGATCAAGGCAGCCAGGGGCCCTTGAAAACTTATTTTAAAATGTGTAAAGTGTTGCTTTTGAAGAAAAGCAATCAATTATTATCTTCTCCACCCAAAGGTAACCACTGCTACAATTTTAATATGTCCTCCACAGAACTGAAATATTATGGTCTCTTTATATGGTCATTAACCAAAGGATAATATTT
>NW_027707678.1:0-335 GCF_054177405.1 Leptonychotes weddellii | reverse complement strand
TTCTCTCTAGATTTTTCAAGCATCAGTACTGTGCTTAGATTGTCAAGAGATGCACCAATTACCCCAGGCTTCTTTTGCCGATCTGCTCCTTGATTCATGGATATTGATGTTCCGTGACTTTAACTTTTCTGCATGTTCTTTGCATTCCATGGAGCTGATCTAAAAATTGAACACAATACTAACTAAAAAGAAAGGGCCTTCCGTCAATCAGAGATGATTCTCACTTTCCATGTGATTTGTTCCTAATTGACAGTGGCCCGCTGGAAGCAATGCCTCTCTATACGGTAATTGTTTAATAAGGAAATTAAGCTATTGTGCAGTGTAACATTAAGATC
>NW_027707677.1:0-335 GCF_054177405.1 Leptonychotes weddellii | reverse complement strand
GCTCCCCCAGCTTGTGTGCTCTCTCTCTCTGACAAATAAATAAATTAAAAAAATACACTGGATGGAATAAATAGTAGACTAGATGAAGCAGCAGAATGGATCAGTGACCTGGAGGACAGAGTAATGGAAGTTAATCAAACTGAGCAGGTGAGAGAAAAAAAAATTATGCAAAATGAGAATAGACTTAGATAACTCAATGACTCTATCAAGAGTAATAACATTTGCATTATAAGGATCCCAGAAGAAGACAGAGAAAAGAGGGCAGAAAATTTGAAGAAATAGTAGCTGAAAAATCCCCAAATCTGGGGAAGAAAATAGAAATCCAGATCCAGGGG
>NW_027707676.1:0-335 GCF_054177405.1 Leptonychotes weddellii | reverse complement strand
CAGGATAATCTCCCTAATCTCAGAATGCTTAGCTTAATCCCATCTGCAAAGTCCCATTTGCCATGTAAGGTAACATATTCACAGGGCCTGGGCATTAGGATGTAGATATTTTTGTGGGGCTGTTATTCAGCCTACCACACAGGTACTTAGCAAACGTTAGTGTCTCTTGAACTTACCTTCTCAATTCAGATACACTAAGCTGTTGTACTAAAACTTTCTAGAGTTTTCATCATCAGAATCCTCTGAGCATTAATGAAGTATACTGTTCTCAAGAACTAGAACTGTAGGGGGCGGAGCAAGATGGCAGAGGAGTAGGAGACCTGGATTTCGTCTCC
>NW_027707675.1:0-335 GCF_054177405.1 Leptonychotes weddellii | reverse complement strand
CCTCCGAGGACTCATTCAGCTCTGCCCCCTTCCCTCCAGGGCCTTCCTGGCCTGGCGTCCCTGGGCCCCCACCCCTCCCTAGCCCTGCCAGCTCAGCCCGGCCAGCCTTTGGCAGTGAACGCTCCTGTGGGGCTGCCTGCCTAGCTTTCCATCCCAGCTGCACTTTTGACTCTCTTGGACCCCAGTTGGCTCAACACCCTCCCACCCCATGACCTACCCAGACATCCAGAAGCTCTGCCCTGGTCCAGCCCCTGCCCCCATTCATCTAAGAAGAAAGTTTAGAATATATGAGAACCCCTGAGGTACTTTAAATCTCTTTTCCAGACCAATCAGAA
>NW_027707674.1:0-335 GCF_054177405.1 Leptonychotes weddellii | reverse complement strand
AACAGAAATAGCTCATCTTAATAAAGGATAGCTATGAAAAACCCACAGCTGACCTCATACTTAATGATAAAAGACTTAAATCTTTCCTCTGAAACTCAGTAGTAAGCAAGAATGTCTACTCTTGTCACTGATATTCAACATTCTGCTGGATGTTCGAGGCAAGGAAGGTAGACAAAAAAATGAAATAAAGGGCATCTGGTTTGGTAAGGAGGAAGTAAAACTATATTTGCAGATGGTATGATCCTGTATATAGGAGGAATCCACAACAACAACAATTATAGCAAATACATTCAGCAGGTTGCAGGATAGAAAATCAATATTAAAAAATCAATTTT
>NW_027707673.1:0-335 GCF_054177405.1 Leptonychotes weddellii | reverse complement strand
CGCTTAACCAACTGAGCCACCCAGGCGCCCTATTGGCTTACATTTCTTGACACCTTCTTTCTTCAGTGGATGTTATTTCAGGGATATTTTTACTTTTATTAACTACAGGGATGATTTAGAATCTTGGGGAGCAGAAGTGGAGTTCCTTTCCTTCCAGAAGGCCCCTGTATTCATTTCCTAGGGCTGCTATAACAAAGTACTACAAACTGGGGGGCTTAAAACAACTGACACGTATTCTCTCACAGTTCTGGAAGCTGGAAGTCCAAAATCAATGTGTTGGCAGGGCCACGCTCTCTCTGAAATCTGTAGAGAGGAATCCTTCCCAGCCTCTTCCT
>NW_027707672.1:0-335 GCF_054177405.1 Leptonychotes weddellii | reverse complement strand
ATTTTTTTCAAGCACATATGGAACATTTTCCAGGATAAGTTAAGTTGAAAAGCAAACTAATAAATTTAGAAAATAGAAATCACACAAAGTTCCTGTTGCAACCACAGTGGAATGAAAATGAAAATCAAGAGCAGAAGGAAAACTGGACACCATCTTATTTATTTATTTTTTTTATTCTTATGTTAATCACCATACATTACATCATTAGTTTTAGATGAAGTGTTCCATGATTCATTGTTTGTGCATAACACCCTGTGCTCCATGCAGAATGTGCCCTCCTCAATACCCATCACCAGGCTAACCCATCCTCCCAACCCCCTCCCCTCTAGAACCCT
>NW_027707671.1:0-335 GCF_054177405.1 Leptonychotes weddellii | reverse complement strand
TTAACATAACATAATAAAATAAAATTACAAAAATTACAAAAACACTAATTCAAAGCGATACATGTACCCCTCTTTACAGCAACATTATTTACAATACCCCAATTACGGAAGCAGCCCAAGCATCCATTGATAGATGAATGGAGAAATAAGATGTAGTATATTGTGTTTGTGTGTGTACACACACACACACACACACACAGGAACATTATTCAATTAAAAAAATGAAATCTTGCCATTTGCAACAACATGGATGGAGATAGAGAGTATAAGGCTAAGAAAAATGATTCAGAAAGACAAATACCACATGATTTCACTCATATGTGGAATTTTTTTTT
>NW_027707670.1:0-335 GCF_054177405.1 Leptonychotes weddellii | reverse complement strand
GAGAAGACGGCACAAAAGGCACCAAGACCCTCCTACAGGTCCTGTCAGACCCGGGATACCGAGCCTCATGGGAGAAGGCAGAAATCTGACAACAAAGGTCCGATACCTTGGTTTTCTCCTCACCCAAGGGAAAAGAGAACTAGGGTCAGAGAGGAAAAGGATCATCATCTCCCTGCCATAGCCCCAGGCAAAAAGGGGGCTATGAGAATTCCTGGGGGCTGCAGGATTCTGCCGCACTTGGATCCCTGGGTTCTCAGCAATAGCAAGACCCCTTTATGATCTCTTAGGGAGACCAGATCGAGAACCCCCTGCCTGGACCGAAAAGGAAAAATTAG